>NC_048440.1:10615165-10713305 GCF_004353265.1 Vitis riparia | reverse complement strand
ATAAATAAATTTCAAAACTCCAGTTTTCTTTCAAATAGTTTAAATTCCACTTCATTTTTCAAATATTTTTTTTAATTCACAAATTTTCTTCGATTTTCAAATAATCTTTCGTTTTCCTTGATTTTTTTTTTTTTTAACAAGCATGAATGAATTTTTCATGATTCCAAAATAGTGGAATTTGTGATATTAATTCATGCAAAATAAATTGGGCTTTAGTGGGGGGCCCTACATATGAGTTTTCTCTTCTAATTGTCAACTGTTATGCTTAATGAGTATTGTTTGATCTTTGTCTTGCTCTTTGATATACATGTAATGATTTTATACTTGAGCTAACCTTGTTTCCATGATAGCGCATTATTAATTGCTATTAAAGTACGATCCCATTCTTACCTCGCTTATTCTTATGCATGATTCGCTTTACTATTTAATTATTTCATTTTGGTATCCATTTATTTCCTTACCAATTGCTATGTTTGTTTCATCTCATTAGTAGAGACCCGTTTTTTAGGGACTTAGAGGATGCTAATCTTTATCGTACCTCCCCAATAAGTAACTTGACCCTCGAGCCCAGATTTGATTTTTCGCATACCATCATTTCCAAATAAGGAGTCACACTTAGGGTTTTTCTTTCTTATTTTGTTTTTCCCTTCAAAAATAAAACGAAAATAAGTGGTGACTCCAAGTCTTTTTCTAAAAATCAATGTTTTCACTTAATAAAAAATAAAAAAAAAGCAAGTCACCATCGAGTGGAATGCATCAAGCCAAATACGGGGTCCACAGTTTTAGGTCAAAAAAATCTCGTTTTTAATAAACTTGCTACCTTTCCCTTCAGGTAAGCATTTTCGAATAATATTTTGTTTCTCTTGATATTAAATAAGCATAAATATGATTTTCATAATTCCAAAACAATGGAATTTGTGGGATTAATTCATGCAAAATCAATTGGGCTTTGATGGGGCCCTACATATGAGATTTCTCTTCTGATGCCAACTATTATGCTTAATGAATTTACTTGATATCTTGTCTTGCTCTTTGATATGCATGTGATAATTTTATATTTGAACTAACCTTGTTTTCATTGATAGCGCATTTTTACTTGCTGCTAAGGAACGATCTCACTACCACTTAGTTTATTCTTATGTATGATTCATTTTATTATCTAATCATTTTATTGATATCCATTGATTTCCTTATCAATTGTCATACTTGCTTCACCTTATTTAAAAGAGACTCATTTTTAGGGACTTAGAGGAGTGCTATGGTTCAACACCGTACCTTCTCAATAAGTAACCTGACCCCCGAACTCAACTTTGATTTTCCACAAATTGTTTTTTTCAAATAAGGAGTCACACTTAGGGTTTTCTTTCTTATTTTATTTTCCCCTTAAAAAATAAAACAAAAATAAATGACGACTCCAAATCTTCTATCAAAAAATCAAAATTTCACCAATATAAATAAAAAAACGAGTTGCGTCATCAAGTAGGAACGCATGTGAAAAACGTAAGTCCACACTTTGCTAACAAATTGAATTTTAAAAACTTTTAAAAAGTAATTTTATAAACATGAACTTCAATAGTACACATGAATAAAATTTCAAGATTGTCTTTCAATTTTTATTTCTTCCATAGCTTGTTGTGAACTCATAACTGATATTTAAAATAAAAAAAAATGACATGTGGCAATCAACTATGCCACATGATTTTTTTTTGCTTTTAAATCATACTTATTAATATTTTTAAGCTTGGCATGTGGTTAATCAACATGCCACATTATTTTTCTTTTTTCTTTTTCCTCATTCTATATTTTAGATTTTGACTTTTTTATGATATGTTATTTACACATTCTCAGAAAATATTTTTAATTTCATTTTTTTACTCTTTCATCTTTTAATTTTAATTATTTATGAATTTTTTAAATATAAAAATAATAATATATATAATAAATAATTAATGAAAAAATTAATATAAAAATAAATACTTAATGAATAAATTTTGCTTTTTACTTATAGGTATGTAACTTCACTGTGATTTTAACTTTTTTCTTAATTAAAATATTTAATATTTTTTAAAATGAAAAAAAGGTCTAACAGTTTATTTGTGATATCTTTTTTTCTTGTGTAAAAAACCAAAGAAGAGTGGTCCTTCCCATCATAGTGGTACTTTTTACGTACTTTAGTGTTGTATTTTTCTAAAATAGTGATACGTCCTTTTTTTTTTTTTTTTAGAAAAGTATGGTATTCTCTTTTCTAAGGATTATATGGATGGATGCACAATTTTTATGTGCAAAAATTTTCATTTTTACAAAATTAAGAGAAAATAATATAAATGATTAAATACATTTTTTAATAAAAAATATATTTCATTTTTTATTTCATATAAATAAAAAATTAAAATTTTAACAAAGTAAAATGTTAAAACTTAAAACCACAACCAAAATCTTATCTTCTTTAATTAAAAATATTAAATATTTTAATCAAGAAAAAAAAAGTTAAAACCACTATAAAATTAAATTTATAAGCAAAAGCTAAAATCATAATCATAGATTCTAATTTTCACATGAAAATTGAAAATATTAAAAAATATGAATAATAAAATAATATGACAATATAATAATATTTATAAAATAAATAAATATTTTTTTAAGAATATAGAAATTTTAATATTCTAAATCTCTAAATTTGTTATTATTATTTATTTTTATATTAAATTTGTTATCATTAATGATTTATTATATATTATTATTTTATGTTTAAAATATTTATAAATAATTAAAATTATGAAAATATAAAATTATGGAAAAAAAAAATTGAAATTAAAAAGATTTCACATGGCCAACCCATTAAGAAAAACAAAAATATAGAGGTATTATGGAGAAGAAAAAAAGAAAAATCATGTGTTATGATTAGTTACCACATGTCCAATTTTTTTCTCTTGGAAAAATATTAATAATGATGCACTTATTATGTCAAAGTAATAATAAAAAAATAAAAATAGGTGACAATTGACACTTTCGATGTGTTAATTGTTGGTGTTGATTGAGCTTATTTTGGTCATACGAGATATATGTTTGTTTTGATCGACTAAAGAGTCTTGAGTTTGGGAAGAATACGTGGAGGGAAGCCCACATTAATGATTTTTTATATTTGAGGCACATATTTTGAGGATTAATTTCAGATTGAAAGTCAAAAATAAAATTGATTAAAAATGTAATTTTTTTTGAGATAGCGCACGTTACATGATTCACTTAATAAATTCTAGAAACCCAGGAAGGTTGAAATTGCGGCCGTAGAACGTTAAAATAGGGGACGCGGGCACGAAATAAAAGCAATCAACTCAAGGCTGATGGATAAAATTCAACCCCTTTTAATTTTAATATTTTTTATTCTCATTTCTGACTCATGCCTATTATAATATTTAAAAATATAAAATGTAATTAATATATATATATATATATATATATGATGGGTTTGTCATCTTCAAAGTGCTTCAAATTAAACCGGAAAAAGGAAAGGGACAAAAGCGAGAGAGAGAGAGAGGGGCCTCTTCGCATTTCCCTCCTCACCTTTGGACTTGAACTCATCGCCACATTCATTTTCATTCGTTTTCTGGTATTTTTCTTCTTTTCTTTTCGTTTTTTCTTTTTTCCTTTCTGATTTGTTGTTGTTGTTGTTGTTGTTTTAAAATAATTGTTTTTTTATTTTATTATAGAAGCAATGCGTTGTTGTTTCTGTATTCTGGATTTGCTCTTTCGTTGATGATAAAATTGAGGAAATGAATTGGGATTGGGGTTTTTTACGATTTTTTTTCTTTTTTTCTTTTTTTGGTGCCGGAAATCTGTGGCGAAGAAGTCTGGTGATTTTGGTTGAGTGGAGGGATCTTGTTTTATCCGATGAATTTTGTGTTTTGTTTCTGAGAAAACTTAGGAAAATGAATGAGGATGGGGAATTTTGGATCTTTCTTGTTTTGGGCTGCTTTGATTCCGGAAAGGTATGTGCTATACGTGTGTTGGTCTCGCATGGGTGGAAAGCTGGGGCTTTATTGCATCACGGGAGATGCTTGATAAAGAATCCAGGATGTGGGATTTTAATTTGTTTTTTCAGCGTCCAATCAAGTTTTATTGTTCTTGTACGGATAATTTGAATAGTCGCTATTGATTTCACGGGTGTTTTAATTTTTGGAATTTGGTGATTCTCTGTTTGAATAGTGGGGAAACGGAGGAAAGGGCCAGAAAACAAAAACAACTTTGTTTTTACCTTTATTTTAACTTTTTTTTTTTTTTTTTTTTTCAAAGAAATGAACTCAATTTATCTCAGCCACATAAATATAAGGTTCAGTTGAGTACTTTTACCTTTATTGGCCTAATGGTAGCAAGTTTAAAATCCATATGTTTGATTCGATTTATACTTTTCCCGGAAACGAAATATAAAAATTCATTAGAGGAATGCACAAAGAGAGTTTATTATTTGGCTCTTAACTTCATATCTTCTTATTTGTTATTTTTAAATTTGTTTTCTTCTTTTGCTTGGAGGGGTTGGTTGATTTTTGGGAAGACTGTCTGTAAAGATAGGTTTTGTTGGATGATTGTGGCTTACAAGCAGAGCAATGAGTGACCGTCCATATGAACTCGGGAGGCCTGCCTCAGGTATGCTGCTGGTAATAGTTCATGCAAATGATAACAATGATCGACTGCTTTATGACACTTTTTTATCTCTAATTGGAAACTGTAATTAGCCAATTATATTCTAGTTGTTCATCTCCATTAGGAAATTCATTCAGGAATCATTCTAAGTATTACAGATGGCTTCACCATGACATCATATCCCACTTTATTGTAGTTGTATGTGCATAAAGGAATGGGTTTAATGTACATGGGGGATAGCATTACTTCTTTGATAGAATTTGTGGATTGGTTAGGTTCCTTGTAGGGAGCGGTTGTGTTATCATCCCTATTGGTTTTTGTATATGTATATGTTGTGTATACCTTTTCTTTAATACAACACACGTTTTACTTATCAAAAAAATAAAAATAAATAACGGAATGGGTTTAATGCAGGTTCTTGTCAAGTAAAGCCTTGCATCATGACTCTTTTATTCAGATCCATGGTACTATTGACTGGAAATCATAGTATGCCCAACAGAGCATGATACAACTATTTTATTTTTTGTTAAGTCTATGGTGTTGTAATATTTTCTTATGGTGGATTCCCGCCAAGGATAGTTATAAGAATAAATTCAGAAAACCACTTTGAATTAGAATTGGGTTAGTGGTTGTTGGATATTGTTTTTATGGTATTTGTATTTTTCTTATTAAAGTATAGAATTACTCAGGAGTTTGGTTTAACGGGGAATATTTAGTTATCATTTTAATGGATTCATACAAGCCTGTATAAAGGCCTAAAGTAGACATTATTTAGAACAATGAATTATAAATAAAACAGAATTTGAGTTTTCTGCTTGGATAGTGATTGTTCTGCACCATATTTCATCCTTCATTCCTTTGGCTTCTTATTTTTCTCTTGGTTTTATTTTGTTGATGTAACATCTGGGGTGCTATCCCTTTTCTTCATTATGCTGATGGTTATTATTTTTCCATTTGAAATTGAATCAATGCTTCACAAATATTAGTACCCTCTGAGTTTAGGAATTTAATTAGACTCTTTGGGAGCCCAAACATGAATATTAATAGTATTTACTACTTGTTTATTTCTTTATTTAGTACATATTTAGCTTCCTTGTTAAAAACAGCTTTCTATGCCAATAGTTGTTTCTTCCCTTTTTTCCCCTCAATAAGAAGTTCAGGGCAATATTTGTCACAGTTTATTATTATTTTTTTTAATCTTTTCTTTTCTAGCCAGTATTTGAACACAGTACTAGGGCTTTGGTTTAACCTGATGGTTCAAACCTGTTTGCCTGTTTAGTTCCTTCTAGACACGAAAAACCAGTGAATCTCAAGATCTCTGTGATTGGGAAGAACTATAATTTCTTTCACAAGGATCTCTTAATGAAGAGATGTTCAAGTCCCTTCCTGGGAGTAGGATATTTATGACTTTCTGTTGTGGGACTGTACCATTCACTGATTATTGGAAGGGACCTCAAACTAGCCTGTTGATGAAAGTTAATATAACTTGAATGTGAATGCTTTGGGATGTCATAAATTTGGTAGTTGGAAGTGTCAGATTGTAAACTGGTAGCTCGTTGTTGCAATCTACATTGAATTAAGAAGCTCTGCATTATGCCCAGAATGTATCATTTGTTAATTTGTATTATTAATTTAAAAATAAAGGACAATATGGAAAACCAAGTTCCAATCACCCACCCAAAAAATTTCAGGAACATCTGAAAAGAATAAGAGATTTGAATTCACAATTAAAGCATTCTAGTTCTGTTGTTAAACTTGCATTGATGTTTGTTAGCCCTTAATCAATTAGAGATCTTTGTATGGATAGGCATGCAACTAGTCATAATATTTCCTGCACATGCTTTTGAATTTTTCATCCTATTGTTGTGGGGGTTGGGAGTAGGGATGAGATAGTGCTGACAGTTATGTTGAAGAGACTGTTATACTTTCTCCCCCCTTTTGTTTCTATTCGTTCCCACTTCTTAACTAGTTTAAAAGAAGCAAAACACATTTGTCTTTTTTGTTTTTCTCTTGCAAATTAAATGTTGGGAAAAAAAAAAAAAGATTTTATAACTAAATGTGTAGCATGGATGTAAAGCAATGATATTCTCCATTTACTACGCATGTATCTTGGGTAATAATAGTCTAACAAGTTGAAAATTCTGCTCTTTTTTTTTCTTTTTCTCTTTCTCTAGTTAAGATAGTTAATGGTGCTCATTTCTCGTACAGGTAAAAGAAGGTTAAAAGATTTATTGCTTAAAAGTGATAATCGCACTTGTGCTGATTGTGGTGCTCCAGATCCCAAATGGGCGTAAGTTTCACTGCTTGATACCTTTTAGTTTATTTCCTTTGTTAGATTAATGATTTCTTCAAACCGGTAACTATATCACGGTACACAATTGAATGATATTGTGAATCTTTTGGGAAGTTGATGAACAACAACTAAGACTTGGAAAAAAGACTACTAGAATATCGGTTTGGGTTTGCATCATGGAGATTTACCTTATAAACTATTCTTTTGGTAGGTAACTAATGGAAAGCTTTGGAAAAAGTATAATGGTAGGGTCCTTGAGAGAGAAAGTGGAGAGAGAAGTGTTCTATAGCTATATTGACATAGCAAGGATGTGTATTAGATTTTGTTAATAGAAAATGTCTTCTTCTTCTTTTTATTTTTTATTTTTTATTTTTTATTAAAAGGCAAACATAAACATTGATCAAAAGTGCTTGACAAAAATAGGGCCATAACCATAGTACACTGGGAGTGTACAGAAAATGTTAAAGCAAAGAAAAAATATCACAATTGCAAAACACCTATACAAGATGTCCTTGAACTGAATCTGCAATTAAATCCTTCAAGAAAAGATCAGACCTTGCTCGCCTGATCAAAAAATGTTTTCAGGAAAGGTTCCTTGAATACTTGACCTGGATGTTCCTCTTCCTTGAAATTTCTGCTGTTTTGTTCCTTTCATATGCACTGAAACAAGCATAGGGAAGCCATTGTCTTCATTCTTGTACCGTGCCAGACTAAAAGAAGCTATTTGATGGTCTTTGGGAATACCCACTGGAAGCAAAAACAAAGCCAGAACAAGATCCCAATGCTTTCAGGCTTTGACATGATGGATTAGAATATGACATGCCAACTCCTGGTTGACCTTACATAGACAACGCCTATTAGCCAGAAGCTAGCACCTGATTTTATTTGCTTGTATTAATTAGAATTTTTTTTTAAGATCTGTTGCCAGACCTTTGTTGCCTTCATGGAGCAATCACTATCACTCTAACGATCCAGTGCTCTATCAGAAATTTTTGCAGACCAAAATGATCAAATCTGACGCAATGAGAAGTGTAATGATTTAATCCCAAAGCTCACTTCCTTTCCACAATGTAAACTGATAACCAGAACCGTGTATAATTGACAAGAGGTGCCATCTAATGCTTTCTTAATTGTCAAATTGGCAACACTCTGGGTAATTGTGCAACCTGAGGGGAACAAGTAAGAGATAAAATGAGAAAACGAAAGGTGGGGGTAACTAGCACTGGATATGGAGCACATCGAAAGTATAGAAAGGAGAGCATTACAGATGTTTATAAATGGTACAAAAGTTGGGTGTGGTTCTTTTCTTAAAAAGAAGAATCAAGGGGCTGAGGATTATTTATGAAAAAGCTGGTTGGCATCTGAGCATAAACTTGCTAGGGGAATCCAGATCATTGTCAAAGAAATTCAAGACCATGAATCTTTGATACCTGTACTTTTTTATTTCACCAAGGTGTCTATGTTGGAATGATTTGACATTTGCATGTTTATCATGTGTTGGATATGTCTCTCTTGCTCCAGATACAGCACCATCTGTTTGTTGGAATTTGTATAGAAGGTAGGTTGTTTTTAGTTTTTGTTTTTTCCCTTTTCTTTCTTTGAAGATCTTGGCTGTGTTGTCCTTAAAAGGAAGACTCCCATCAGTGTTAGGAAAGATTTTCTTTGCCCTTTAAGATATCGGTTTTCTGGAAGTGTGGGGTTTAGAGAAGGATGGAGATAAAAGATAAGGATTTCACTTTTGCCAGAAAACTGATGCTAGAGGAGATAGAAGTCAGAACAAATGTGCTTGTATCTGGCTGTATGAACTTGTCACTTGTGTAGAGGAGATAGAAAGTCAAATAAAATCCACTTGTATGTTTGACATTAGGGATAAGACATTTACCATAACAGAGAGGAATACTTAATCTTGTCCACAATACCTCTTCCCTCTATTGCTATCCATCTCAGCTGAGCCCTATTAATGGCCTATGTCCATATTTGACATCCACACACAAATCTGTTTAATGTAGCTGTGAATTCATGTTGTTTTCTTCAGCATATGCTTATATATGTGTACTTGAACAATGCATTTTCAGGTCTGCAAATATTGGAGTCTTTATATGCTTAAAATGTTGTGGTGTGCACAGAAGCCTTGGTACACATATCTCAAAGGTAGCTGCCCTATTATTGCTTCATATTTAGTTATCATCATGCATCATAGTGTATGTGTTTTCTTTTTTATCTTTTTATTTTTTATTTTTGTACTGGAAATGTTTATTTCTGGTGCTTGTGTGTGTGTTTTTGTTTTTTAATACTGGAAAGGTTTATTTTTTATTGAAAAATATCGTGGGAATTGTTTTTTCATGAATTTTACCTTTAAAATCAATTTAGCAAAAAATAGAAAAAAAATAATTGTCAAATACACAGTTGCAGGGAAAAGCTAAGAAATTTTTTTGTGAATCCTAAACAAAATCAAATGGGTTAAAATTTTATTGTCCATATATGTGCACAAATGAACTAGATGTTAAAATAGGCATGAAATGCTTGCATGGATGTGACCACTATAATTGGTTCTTGTGGAGAGTTGTAGGCGTTCTTCCTGGGAAAAGAAAAACCAGCTTGCTCCAATGAGCACTGAAAACCAGTGAATCTCATCCATCTATAACCAACAAGACCATTGAACAATGCTGAATTTGGATCAATTTTCATATTTAGTCTCTTTTGCTAGTTTGAATTTTTAGTTTTTCCTCCATTTTGTAAATTATACCAATATAATTCTTAAAACATGGTTATTTTGGACTGTTCAGGTGTTGTCTGTGGCATTGGATGATTGGTCTGATGATGAAATTGATGCGATGGTTGAGGTTGGAGGAAATTCTTCTGCTAATTCAATTTATGAGGCTTTTATTCCTGAAGGAGTCACAAAGCCTAAACCTAATTCCAGCCATGAGGAGCGAATGAGATTCATCAGGTTAGATGAAAGAAAATTGTTTCACCATAAATCTGGATCTTTATGCATGGTTGTAACTCTATATAGAGACACATATTATTTATGCACTCTTTGCTTGACGTAGATGATTTATTTGCTGGGCCATCACATGGCCGGACACTAATATGAAATTTAAAGTGGTCAAACCAGGTGACTAGGTCAGTTTTTTTTCCCTATTTAAAAAGGCCTAGTCATCTGGATACTTGCTTTTGACCAACCATCAAACTATTATGTCCTGTTCATGATTTGTCTTTTTTACCATAACTTCTATGGTCAGTTTGAGAGGTGATCAACAAGTGTGGCAGTTTGATCCATGCATCAGTGGCACCATGTTGGAGGGTTTCAACTGTGGTCTTCGTTGTGGTCACTTATGCAATTTAATATTTTTGTGCAGGTCAAAATATGAGCTTCAAGAATTTTTGAAACCTAGCTTGCGGATTGCTTCAGTTTCTTCTGGAAAGAGCTCTCTCCAATCATCTTTTTCTAGAAAGTTGATGGATAATTTTCGAAGTTCAAACTCACAGAAATTGGTAAATTTGTATATCTTTGTTTGGTGCCTTGTCGTTCCCTCTATTATGATAAAGTTCAAATCATTAGGGAGGGTGGGAGATAAGCCATGTTTGGCAAATATGCAGCCATTTAGACTGAGTATACGGTTAAGAGGTAAATGGTGTTTTTGTTGTCTCATCAAGCAGCACTGCTTCTCCTTGGTGGATATTTTGAGCTGTATATTTTGTGGTGTTGGCTACAAGTTTAGTAGTTTGGTAGCTAATGACAGTATAATCTGAATGGATGGGTTTCACTGGTATTTGGTGCCACTGTGAATCAATCTAATTCTCTGATCTGAAACTGGTAACAGGAAGGCATGGTGGAGTATATTGGATTGTTGAAAGTCAAAGTGATAAGAGGCAAAAATTTAGCAGTCAGAGACATGCTATCAAGTGATCCCTATGTTGTCCTGACACTTGGCCCACAGGTTAGTCATAATTGCCCTTTCATTTTTGTTCTTGAGATCGATCCTCATGCTCATTTAAGGTCCATTGTCCATGCATGTAGACTCTGGAACTTGTTGAAATCTTGGTTTGTTCTTAGGCTTGACAATGTAATCATATTTCTCTTAATTGAATTTTTTTCATTTATTAATTATTTATAAGCTACCTTCCCTATGTTAAAGTGTTGTGTTTTAATTGGTTGGATGGTGGTTCAGACCCTTGTTAAAGGTAGATATTGAACAGCAGCATGCCATATGTCTTTCATATAAATGTATCCATTATCCTAATGTGCATTGTCTATATTAGATTTTAGTCAAAGTGGTGAATTGCTTTTAGTTAGACAGTGATCATTCTTTTACTGATAATGAAGATTGGCTGTTGCTGTTACTAGACTGTCCAGACACAGGTAATAACGAGCAACTTGAATCCAGTCTGGAATGAGGAACTCATGCTTTCTGTGCCCATGGATTATGGGCCCATAAAAGTGGTATGTTTTTCTTTTTCCTTTTCCCTTGATTGTATGGCTTTTCTTTTGTGTGGTTCAGTTGCCATGGAAAATGACCTTTTCTATGGTTTATTGGGATGACATCCAGTGGAGTAGGATTTGTAGTTGCATCTAGTGTGTATGCAACTAAAAAATTTGACTTACTTTACGGATGCTTGTCACTTTTGTTTTCTATCCTAAACAGTTGGGATGAGTCATTTGTGTTGTTGCATCTTCCATTACAGACAGCACAGCTTGGGGTGGATATTAATCCATGTCAAATGCAAAGTCCCTGAATCTTGAGACTCATCTGAAATAACGATAGCGAACTGAAAACAATGGTGAACAAAAATTTGTGTGTTTTATAATTGGATTAGAAGGAATTGCAATCCCATAGATGGCAGTTGATCATGTTACTATCGTTGAGAGGTTGGAAATGAGGGAGAAGGAAAGAAATCCTAAGCCTATAGTTGAGTTGCATTAGATCTAGTTAATTATGACAGATTTATGAAGTCAGATATGTTAGTGATGGTGGATTTAGAGAAATCTGATCCATCCATATGAGTGAAAGTTCTTGTCCTAACTTGAAATTTCAAAATCAGTAAGCTTATGACTTGTCTATGAAAATGGTTTTGTTCCATTTTTCAAATAGTAGCTTTAAGTAATCCTAATCATGTCCATTCATATGCCAATCAATGTCCTGTAAATAAAAGTATTCACAAATTAGCCTGTTTTCTTAGTGAAAAACGATCAGATCCCATTGCCAAGTAACCTCCTTGTGTCGATCCTCATATGCAAATAATTATCCCTGTCTAATCAAAATGGTTGACGGTATCTCTAATTACAATTTTCTTGATTATTATTGTTATTTATAATTTTTTTTTATAAGCAAACAGAGCAATCTATTAAAAGAGCACCAAGAAAAGGGGGGATACCTTATGTGTACACAAAGTATGCACAAAAAACCAAAGAAAGAAAAACCAAGAGGTAACCATAAAAAACAGCCAAAACAATCACAGCTACCCGCTGATAAAACTCTCTAAGAAGTCATGCATTGACAAGTTTCCCAAATCTAGCAAAGCATTTGCCCATTCCAAGAGGGCCCTAATGAAGCTCGCCTTTCAAATTGTTTATACAGAGAAAGGATCTTGTTTGGGTATAATTTTGGTGGATTCCTTTTTGAGTTTCACATGGCCACTCAAGACTAATGCTCATTTGCAGTTCAATTCATCTAACCTGTATTTGTACCATAAATACTTCTGGCCTAGAGCATATTTTAATAATGGTACAGGCATAGACCTACTTTGAAAAATGAAGTCTTGTTCAGTGGTTAGTTCAATCCATGCCAATTCATTTGGTCCCCATACTAAGATGGTCTCCAATTAGGTGACTGAAACCAATCATCTTACCACATAACCCCCATGCATATGACTGCTATATGTATTTGCTAGCAAAGGTTGTTTTCAGTAGTGAACGGTTATGGTGTACGAGGATACTAGATTACCAGTTCTCACTGTTGTGTACATGGCTTTGCTAGGGTTCTTGATACTAAGCAACCCTTTCATCATTATTCATGAAAAATCAAATTCCCCATGCTCGATCACAATGTTGTCATGACATTTCATCTAATATATGAGTCCTGTCTCTCACAATGCAGAAAGTCTTTGACCATGACACGTTCTCTGCTGATGACATAATGGGAGAAGCCGAGATTGACATCCAACCCCTGATAACATCCGCGATGGCATTTGGAAATGCAGAAATGTTTGGAGACATGCAGATAGGAAAATGGCTGAAATCACACGACAACGCCCTCTTAGAAGACAGCATCATAAATATTATTGGTGGGAAGGTGAAACAGGAGGTGCAACTGAAGCTCCAGAATGTTGAATCTGGAGAACTAGATCTAGAAATAGAGTGGCTGCCTCTTGACCAATAGGTACATATAAACCATATATTCCCCTCCCCTCCCATTTTTTTTTTTTTTTTTAAATTTTCTTCCAACAATAAAAAACTGCAATTTTCAGAGTGATATTGGGATTGAGTAGCACCACAGACTTGCCCTTCTTTCTCTTGTATTTATTCAATTTTTGTCTCCAGTTATAAGTACTGAGAAACTGTATTTTCTGGGCAGAAGATCAACTATTCATGTCCTTTGGGTGTAATTGTAATTGTGTATTTTATTCACACTTTGAGTCACAAATGCTGTCTTGGTTGTTGAATGTAGCCCTTTAGGCTTAAAAAGAAAAGAGAAAACAAATAGGAAAATTATTTAAAAATAAAATCCTACATTTAAAATTTATTTTTAAAAAATATTTGAAGACATAAAAAATAAATTGAAAATATTTCAAATTCTCAAATAAACTTTCTTTTTAAAAAATATTATTATGGATAATATTTTTTCACTAATTAGGTAAAAAGTTAACCTGACAAGGAATTCCCATTTAATAAATAAAAACTTTAAAATTTTGTTGTCTAACAATTTCAAAAAGTTGGTTTCTAATATTTGCTTTATTCTAATAATCCAGGTGTGACAAACTTAAACACTAATTTCACTAATTTTGTGTTTCTAATATTCCTAATAGAATAATAATAATGAAAATATTTAAATTGAAATTTATTTAAGTTTATTATTATGTTTATGTGGAGTATAGTTCTCTAGTAAATTAAATGACAATTTTAATGTGACAACGAAATGCTTCAATTAAAGAACATGAATTTGCTTGTAGAGTAATTTTGAAAAAATTGAATTTTCAAGGGACATTTGTTTGTTTGTTTTGGTTTTTTTTTTTTTATTATTATATTTTATTATATTTTTTTTTTATCTTAAATCTAAATAGATCTCAACTTAAATATAAAGTATTAAGTTGTAAGTTAATATCGTTGCATGAATATTTGATCCCATGTTGAAAAAATATCTAGTTGAGCTTTAATTTTGATTTGCAATTTCATTTTCTAATTTAACCACTTTACTATCATATTCATTAGTGATTGAGATTTTCTTTGAAGAAAATTATGAATGAAAAAGCATGCAATGAGAATTTTTATTTGAATAGAAAATATATATGGTGTCATTTTCTTTAATATTGGGAAATAAATATTCACAATGCTAAAAATACGTTCAATGACATTTCTTAATCTTGTATCACGTTGATTATCTCCTCTTTATTTGTAACTTGACTACTATTATGAAAACCATTCAAGTAATAACATACATTCCAATATGGTGCCGACGTGCCGTTGAACCTTGAGTGTTTGCATGATGGATCTACTAAATAATATTTATTTAAAAGAGGCATTGAGTTGAGTCTTATTACAAATACATATATAAATTATATAAATAAAGTAAATATAAAAAATTTATTTGGCAATGACACAGGAAAATTATGTTGAGTCGTGAATAGTTTCCATCAAAACTCTTGAATGATGCATACGAACTCCATTAATTGCATGAACAACACCCCCACATTGCAATATTTTTTTGTAGATTTAATTAATATTTTAGATAAGAATACTATAAATATGATATGATCTATTACTAATAAAAAAATAATATAGCTTTAAATTTTGTCTTTTGAAAGACAAAACTCAATGAAGTGTGTCCTTTGAGTAGGGTCACACTGATTTTTCCTAATAATTATATTAGCGGTACTAGATACCATATATGTTTTAATTCTATTATTTGGAACTTTTGGAAATTCTAGGTAAAGAACTAGAGTTTTAATAGGTTATTATATGGGTTAGATATTATTATTATTATTATTTATTCCACTAAATAATTGAATATTCCAACAAAGCCGACTGAATAAATAAAAGTAAATATTCTATTTAAGTAATGACCTCTACTTATGAACATTTCAATGGTTCTTTTTTTTTTTTTTTTTTTTGAAAGACTGATCATTAGGTAATGTTGATTAATAATAAATAAAATAATTATATAATATTAGATTTTGATCATAACAATATATGAAGTAATGACCTCTATTTATTAAAAAATTGTTGATTTTCTTATTTACATAGCCTCTAGCTACGAAGAGAGAGAGAGAGAGAGGTTGGGGTATAAAGTAATGACCTCTATTTATTACAAAATTGTTGATTTTCCTATTTACATGAGAGAGAGAGAGAGAGAGAGAGAGAGAGAGGTTGGGGGGAGGGGGGTCTTATTGTAGATAAAGATAGCTTGGTTCAACTAAGATGCAAGCAAGGGTAATTTACAAAATGATCCTACCATGGCTTGGTTCAATCACCAAATTGGTTGGTTCTACCATGGCTTCAAATAGTTGAGTTTTCTGATCGAGTTTTGGTTGTATCAAAAACCCTAAAAATGATCCTAAGATCTTAGCTTTGATACCATGATAAACAAATAAATTTTCTCACTCATTTTTACGGAATGAATGCAATCAAATATAGTTGTACAAAGAAACATTTACAAAAAAAACTAATCTAGGCTTTACAAAAAGAACTAATCTATGCTATAGACTTTGTTAGGATAATATTATGGTTGACCCTTGAAAAGAGAATTCAAAATTAAAATTGAGCAACTAATTATCCCTACAATTTTTCCAATTAGGTCTTAAGTGACAACTCATGCAAAGGAGGGAGGATCATCTTGTATAATTAAAAATTAGAAGAAAAATAAACTAGAAGAAGAAGAAATTAGAATACTCGTACCGAACAATGTATTACTATATTAGTAGGTCTCCCTTTTTATAAATGGTCAAGAAGATATTTATATTTGATCATCCACAAATTCTCACAATATGATAAATTCTTGTATTTCATAATTGTAAAATATTTACACCTTGATTTTAAGATAATATTTCATTTCAAATATACTCCTTATGATTAACTTTTTATTCATATAATATTTCTTTTACATTCATAATATTAATATTCCTTTTGTATTACAGGTCTCATAGGGTCTTTTATGCGATATTCCCTTCTCAAAAAATTTTAAATACAACAAATTGGTGTTTTCATTTTCTTTAGCTTAGTTTTCGAAAAAAAAAAAAAAACATCCGACCATACTTTTAGCCCTATTTGAAGATCAAAACAAAAAATAGTCTAAACAAATATAATCTAGTTGCCAAAATTTAATCATTTATATGCTCAATTTGTATGAGCAAATTATAAATGCACTATTTAATAAGCCAAATTTGATTTTTTTAACATATCTATTTGTTTAAATTATTTTAAAGAAACAATCCATATAAAATATTATATTAATTGATATTTGTATTAATTAATAAATTATTCCTATAGTATTTGAAAAGAACATAAAACTTATAATGTTAAATTAGTAAAATAAATTATTTTCAAACTTGAATTATTTCTATTTTTAAATAGTCAAATTAAATTTACAACATAGTTAGAGGAAAATATCTATATTTATATTTTTTTAGAAAAATACTAAAAAAAATAGAAGAGGATCCAATTGGCTCCTAAATTTTAATAATTATATTTTTTTTTCAATGTTCTATGATTAAAAAAATGAAGTTTATAGTGAGTGCCCAATAAAATGACCTAATCATGGTATAAAATAGGATTAAACTTTTGTTGACCCTACACTAATTGAAAAAAGGAACACTTCAACCATAGAACTCTTGGACAAGAAAGGACTTCTTTGGAGCAGCCATGGCTGACTCAACCTTTTCTTGGAGTAGAGGTAGCCTTGTTGGTCAAAGGAAAAACATTGAAATGGTCTAATCTTCTAAAGAAGTTGAAAATGTTTCTTTTTTACTCCCCTAAAAATTGTGCTAATCTCTTATTGATTGGTGAAAATGGCTGCCAAAAATATATTAGATTATTTTTCATAATTTGAGGAATTGGCATCAAATAGATAAGGATTTATTAAAATTTACATGATCTAGATTTAAATTTGAAAGTTTGATGATTTGAATATGTTTGGATTCAAAAAGATAAATGGTTTTAATGATTTTTTTTAACTAATCGGATAAAAGTTTAACTAAGGTTATGTTTGGTGGTGGGAGAGGGAAATTTTTTTTTTATAAATTAATAAATAACTCAAGTAATTCCTTTAAGTTGTCCTAAGTCTAATGGGAACATGATGGAAAATTTAGACTTGAATTTTAGAAATGTCAAATAAGGAGGTGACTTGCTTTCTTGGAGAAGAATAGGGAATGAGAAGTGGCAAACCTCAGATAAAGTTGGTCACAACCTTTGACAATGGTGAAATTGTACCTGAAACAAGATACCAACATACCCAGATTTTTTCTATTTTCTATATAACCATTGTCTATTTAGTAGCATTCTACAAATTAAGCTTAAGAGAAAGAAAACTGCAGAAAGAAATATGGAAGCATCACAAGAGAAAGTGCAATCTGATCACAAGGCATTTGGATGGGCAGCTACAGACTCCTCTGGCCTCCTTTCTCCTTTTCACTTTGCCAGAAGGTATATATGCATGTACCCATCCGTATCACTTAGCTTTTGAATGAAGATTTGTTTAGTAATAATGGTTTTTATCAATTTCCATATTGATGTGAGCAGGAGCAATGGAGATGATGATATCACAATGAGGATTCTTTACTGTGGGATTTGCCACACTGACCTCGGCATGCTTAGGAATCACCATGGAATCTCTCTCTACCCTCTTGTTCCTGGGTATATGTCCTTAGCTCCCTTTCTATACTAATAATAACAATCCATTTGGAGGGTCAAATAAATTCTAATTAGTGTTAATGAAATTTATGATAGGCATGAAATTGTGGGGGTGGTGACCCAAGTGGGCTCCAAGGTACACAAGTTCAAGGTTGGAGACAAGGCAGGTGTGGGCACCATGATAGGCTCCTGTGGTGCATGCCAAAACTGCCAAGACGACTTGGAGAGCTACTGTCCCTCCATGACCACCACCTACACCATGTTTTCACCCGATGGAAGCATCAACTATGGAGGATTTTCTGATATTCTTGTGGTTAATGAGCACTTCGCCGTGCGTTTTCCGGACAACCTTTCACCAGAAGGTGGTGCACCGTTGCTTTGCGCCGGTATCACGGTCTATAGCCCCATGAAGCATTTTGGGCTGACTCAGCCAGGCATGCATCTGGGTGTGGTTGGGCTGGGTGGACTAGGGCATGTTGCAGTGAAGTTTGCTAAGGCATTTGGTATGAAAGTCACTGTGATTAGCACGTCCCTCACGAAGAAGAATGCTGCTCTTGCTGAGCTAGGCGCTGATTCATTTTTAGTTAGCCATGATTCTGAGCAAATGCAGGTAATTAGACCTTGCTAGAAGCAATTGTCTAGATCTTACCCTTGGATTGGATCTTGACCATCTCATTTAAAAATCAATTGGTATCCGATGGGAGTTGTTTAATCTTTGATGGGGTTTTGATCATCTTATCTGAAAGCTAATTGGTATCATATGAGAATTGTTTAAACCTTAATTTCCGATTGGTCAATCAGGTTTTGACCATCTTATTTAAAAGCCAATTGCTGTCCAGTGAGGTTTGTTTAAACCTTACTCTTCCATCGAGTTTTGACCATCTCATCTAAAAACCAATTGGTATCTGGTGAGAGTTGTTTAAACCTTACCAATTAGGATTTGATGAGGGTATGCTAAGTCTTTTATGATTGGTGTGACATAGGCTGCACTCGGGACAATGGACGGCATCATCGACACTGTGTCTGCGCCCCATGCTTTGAAGCCTTTGATAGAACTGTTGAAGCGGGATGGGAAGCTGATAATGTTGGGTGCACCAGATATGGAGAAGCCGACTGATTTGCCTCTCTATTCCTTGTTTGTTGGTAAGTGAAAAGAGAGACGGTCGGAAGTTAATTAATGAAATAGATCCATACAGTGTGTGAATAAAAGTAACAGTATGTTGAAATGAATGCAGGGAGGAAAGTGATATCAGCAAGCCTGACAGGAGGAATGAGAGAAACACAAGAAATGATGGAGTTTGCAGGGAAGCACAACATAAGTGCAGATGTTGAAGTCATTTCAATGGCGGATGTGAACACAGCCATAGAGCGACTGGCTAAAGGGGATGTCAAGTACCGTTTTGTCATTGACATTGCCAACTCCTTATCTACTAATTAGAATATAGCAATATGTACTTGGGTTTTAATTTAAGTAATTAGCCAACAGGCACAATGCTATATATATAGGTGTTCTGTTTATTAATATATGATTTATATATTAATCCTTTAAAACCATTTTAATAAACTTTGTACTTGTGTTGATGCTTTTCGTATTATCCTCAACTTCTAAAAAAAATGCATTCATTTTGATATTAATTTGAAGTGTTTACAAGAATATCAAGAATGGAAAGACACGATATTGTCAGGTTCAAACCCACGAGCCCACGCCTCAAGAAAAGACCTCAATAATGTGCTGTGAAAGTCCAAGTCCTTTATATATGACTTTTCCTAGTCCACCTAGGATCCCCATTGACACACTCTCGGTAAGAGATCCGATACCATTCTGACACGACCTCACTCTCCACTCAATATTGTCGGGTTTCAAACCCTAGTTTTGCTTCTTTAATGGCCCTACACCTTCAAGAAAAATGTCTCAATCGTGTGTTGTGAAAGCTCTTCATATATGATTCTTCACCATTCACTCCCGATGTGGGACACTACACTATATAAAACAAATAATTTTTCTTAATATTAGTATTATCCGTTTAATAATCCTCATTTCAATATTTATTTTAGAATGAGGTTGTTTTCATCATACAAATATTAAGTGAGATTTAGAACCAACCCATAAAAATGTTTGGTATAAGTAATCAAAATGAAATTTGAATTATAAATATCTATATTTTATTAATTAAGAATAATTATTAAAAGATAATTTTAATCTTCTTCACAATCAAATTATTATTAATATTTATGTAAATAAAATAAAATAAATATAATTTTTTTCATTAATCTATCTTTTGTGTGCTAGAATCTCACACATTTGATATTATTTAACATATGAATATTCTCAATTTATTAAAAAATTTAAAATTGAATCAAATAAATTAAGATATTTATTTGATATATTAAAGTAAACTATAATATATAAAACCTTTTTATTTAAATTTTTAATAATTAAAATATGATATTATCTTAGTTAATAATAATTAAATAATTGTTACAAAAAAACAAAGTTTGTTACGAAAGTTTGTTAGAATGGATAATCATCCGTTCCGTGATATTTCTCAACTATTGTTGTTGACTTCCTCTCGACTTTCTTTAAAATGGGGGTCTACTAATGAAACTTAAATAGAATTTTATTCCCACAATCTTTTCTTCCAATTCTTAGCATGAGCTATTATATAATTATGTTCTTCCACTTATCTGATTCAAATTCAAGTGTTAGTGTCCTTATCTGATTCAAATAGAATAGAGGAGCACAAGGCTACACCAGAGTGCAAAGTCTGGCTCATCTATTTTTAGAGACTTTTACATGATAAGAAAGATGGATTATCCTAACTTGCCTAATTACACAACACATCATGAAGATGTATGCCTTGTGGACCATGCTACAACATGTACGATTCTTTGAGATAAAAAGTATTTCTCAAATGTAACATTTGCACCACCTAATGTTAATACAAAATTAGGTTCTATAAATCTGATTCAAGGCTTCAGAAGAACTACTATTGTTTTACCTAATGGAACCAAATTTAATATTGATGATGCATTATATTTTGATAGATCCAAAAGAAATCGGTTTATTTTTAAAGATATTCACCAAAATAGATATCATATTAAGACTATGAATAACGGTAATATAAAATATCTCTACATTACTTTAATTGTTTTTGGACAAAAGCATCTATTAAAGAAGCTCTTTGCTTTTCCTTGTGGGTTGTATATCACATAACCATTTATGTTGTAATGAACTAGAAGTCCTATGATCCAAATACCTTTATGTTTTGGCATGAGTGACTTGGTCACCCTAGGTCATCTATGATGCATCATATCATTAGGAACTCTCATCAACACCCTTTAAAGAACTAGAAGATTTTTGTGCTCAATAATTATAATTGTGTTACCTATTCACAAGGTAAATTGATTATTAAACTATCTTTTACCAAAGTTGTCTTAAAATCCTCAACCTTTTTAGAAAGAATTCATGGGGATATATGTGGTCCCATTCATCCTCCTTGTGGACTATTTCAGTATTTTATAGTCTTAATATATGTCTTCATTGGGTGGTCACATGTTTGCTTTCTTTCTACTCACAATGTTGCTTTTGCAATGCTACTTACTCAAAAAATCCGTTAAAGAGCACAATTTCCAAATTACCCTATCAAGAAAATTCGTCTTGATAATGCGGGTGAATTTTCATTCCAAACTTTTATTGACTTTTATATGTCAATTGGAATTGACATCCAACATCCTAATGTTCATGTTCATAATCAAAATGGTTTAGCTTGTTTAACCATTACTTTTAAGAACATAACCACCTCTCTCTACTTGGGATGATGTTATACTCCATGTTGCAACCTTAATCTGCCTTCAACCTTCTACTTATTATGAATATTCACCTTTACAATTAGTATTTGGTCAGTAACCAAATGTTTCTCACTTAAGAATTTTTAGTTATGCTACTCATGTCCCTACTTCTCCTCAAGGCGTCTTGGGATTTATTTTGGTATTGATTCTCCATCTATCATTTGACATTTGGAACCCCAAATAGATGATGTCTTTATGGGGCATTTTGTCGATTGCCATTTTGATGAAACAATTTTCTCGTCATTAAGGGAAGGAAAATTAGTTCCAAAAGAACAACATGAAAATAATAGAATTACTTAGAATGCATTGGTTTTGTCTCACCTTGATCCTCATACAAATCAATGTGAACTAAAAGTTCAAAAAATTATTCACTTACAAGGAATGACAAATCAATTACCAAATGCATTCATTGATGCAAAGAAAGTGACAAAGTCATATATATTGACCACAAATACTCCAACATGGATTGATGTCCTATAGGACACTTAACCGATATCACAAAATATGAATATAAAGTATGTCTAAAGCGTGGTACACCTATTGGCTCAAATGATATGGTTTCTTGGGAAAAAAAATGGAAGGAAAAACACATGAAAAGGTTGACACCCCTATAGAAGTTCAATCCAAAAATAGGCTATTAATTTTGACTGGTCAATCCCAAGTCAATAATCAGTTGGTCCTTGAAGAGACTTATATTATACAATATGCCCATAAAAGGCACAAATATCTCAAAATAATGAGTTTTCTATTAGTTATCTACATACTTGAGAAAAATAATATCAAAATAGACTTATTATAAACAATATATTTTCTTTCTAAGTGGCAATCATATTATAAGAAATGTTGAGGATCTCAAATGAAAAACTATAGATGAATATAAACATAGAAATGATTGACGAAAAAAAAAAAATCAAAACAGAGCTAAACTCGTAAACAAAACGAGAAGTATTTGAACTAGTAGTCTAAACACTTGAAGATGTAAAGTCTATTCGGTATAAATGGGTTTTTATATAAAAACAAAATGAGAAAAATGAAATCATAAGATATAAAGTGTGATTAGTAACATAAGATTCTCTTTGAGACCTGCTATTAACTACAAGAAAAAATATTTTACCATCATGGATGCAATCACATTTCAATTTTTAATTGGTTTGAAAGTCTTAGAAGGATTTAGATATGCATCTCATGGATGTTGTTATGACATATTTATATACATGAAAATGATAGATACGTGAAAATCCTTGAAGGATTTAGATTGCTTGAAGCAAATAATACAAATTCTCATAGTATGTACTCAATCAAACTACAACGATTCTTATATGGAATGAAGCAATCTGAACGCATATTGTAAAATCATCTTAGTGAATACTTTCTAAAAGAAAGGGTATGTGAATAACCCTACATGTCCATACATTTTTATTAAGAGATCAAAAACTAGATTTGTAATTATTATAGTATATGTTGATAACTTGAATCTTGTGGAAACTCTTAAAGAACTCACAAAAACTACTGATTATTTAAAGAGTATTTGAAATGAAAGATTTGGGAAAAACAAAATTTTGTTTTGACTTGTAGATCAAACAATTTTCAAATGGAATGTTAGTTCATCACTCAACATATACACAGAAAAACTGTCGAAACATTTTTATATGGATAAATCACATCCACTAAATTCTCCGATAGTAGTTCGCTTATTAAAAGTGAAAAATGTTCATTTTTCATTTTAAATAAGAGAACAAAGAAATACTCAAAAGTGTCTTATCTTAGTGCTGGTGGAGCACTCATGTACCTTGCAAATCGTAGATGATAAAAAATTAGGTTCTTTTTTTCTTTTTTTTCTAATAAGTTTTTAATAAAACATAAAACATATTTTTATGATCATCCAAAAATAGTGTTATCAAATATAAGATTTGTTATAAAAATATGTTTGGATGGATGATCATACTTTCCTCATATTTCTCAACTATTATTATTAACCTCCTACTGACTTTTATAGGGATTCTACTAGTAGAACTTATTACACATAGTTTTATTCCCGCTATCTCTTCTTTCAAATCTTATTTATTATATTGAGTAATTATGTCATTGGTTTTTATTTTTTAGAAAATATGTTTTTTTTAATATGCTATTGTTTATAATTAATAAATAACTTATTATAATTAAATAGTTATTACTAAATTTAATTTTTTTATCGTAATTTTTTTGCCAAATTTAAAAAAGAAAAAAATCATTTTTTAAGGAGATTCCTTAGATTGCGTAAAGGAAATCCACTAATGAAATCCTCCGTAATTAAGTGGATCCCATACATTTTTCTAATTCTAAATCTTAGCTAGCACTTCAACTAAAAGAAAAAGAATGATTCCCTTTCGTTTGATTTATCAATAATTGTGTAAGCACATTATAAGTTCAGTCACCATCTAGATTTCAGAGTAATGGATCCAAAATTTAAAATACAATTACAAATTGTGAGAAAAATAAATAAATTTTTATATTTAATTTTATTATAAAAAATAAAATATAATAAAAAATTAATTAAAATTTCATAAAATTTGAAATTATTCAATCGAGCAAAATAAGTTAAATGAGTGTAAAGAAATATTAGAAAACTTGAGAAAAATATTGAGAATGGACCATAAATTTGCAGTTATTACAATCACTTTTGTACATAGTAAAATAAAAGAGAATAGAGAATAAAGAAGGACGAATGGCTTTCACTTATCTAAGGGTGAGCAAGATTCTCTCTGACGGCTTCTATACTGACCGACAAACAGGAAAGCAACAACCACCAGCAAAGCCACACCCGTGATCCCACACACCAGGCTCGCCACCAGAAGCACCTTCCTCACGTGATGATCGTGCCGCCGCTCACGTGACCCTCCCCCTCCCCCTCCCCCGCCCCTGTACCACGCCGGTTGAGTGGAGTTCAATGCCTTGGGGAGAGCTACGTCGGCCTTGGAGGAGGATCCGCCGAAGAAGGCAGCCATCTGCGGCGTGGAGTTACCTTTCGGTGCCGTCTGGTAGGACAGGCCGTGATCCGAGGGCCTGGTGTACCTGGACTCAACCAGCATGGCGGCTGCCATGGCGGCCGTGACCACCAATACGACGCCGTACTGGAAGCGAGTGCGCATATTGTGGATGGGAGAATTGAGAAAGCGAGGTGAGTCAATGGAGAGGGGAAGAAGAAGATCTAAAGAAGAGGGGAGTGTGCGCCGCTTGGTGGTTTGTCTGGTAATGGATGAAATGATGAAGGGATTTTAGGTTTGTTGCGTTGATTTGGGGTTGGGAATTGAAGATTAGATCAAGGGGAGAGAGTTGGTTGGACTTTGAGGGAGGGTAGAAACAGTGGGGCAATGATGGCTTATGGTAAAGTTAGCTTTTCCTATGAATCATTCATGTGATCATGACTTTGAGCACCTTTATTCTACTGTTTTTGTGGACCACCCTCCTCAGCTCCTGTATTTTCTGGCTCGTTTGGGAAGAATTTTAATACATAATAATAATTTAAAACATAAAAAATATTTTAAGAATTTTGTATTCTACGTATTTTATCTTCATACAAATATATTATTTTAAATAAAATAAAGAAATTTAAATATTTCTTTCTTGCCTAATACTTTTCATGATCTATAAAAATAGAAATAAATTTCAAGTTTTCCTATTGGTTAAAATATTATATTAAATACATTTTGTCTCCTCCATCTTAAATGTGTTTTACCCTCCAAATTTGTTATAAAAAAAAAACACTTAACCCTCCGATTACAAAAATTTTCTTAAAATCTAGTCTTTTTCATACTTTGATTCTAATACTAATATGAACTTGAGTAGAATAAACTTTAAATTAATAGTTTTAAATTAAAATTTTCCAAACGCCTTTAAAATATAACAACTACCTTTTTTTGGTTTTTGGTTTTTGGTTTTGAAAAAGATATTTGCACGTTTATTCCTGATTTTCATATATATGTAACTGCAAAGTGTGGTAGCTTTAAATGTGAATTATAACGTAATTTTTTTTTTTAACATTTCACTCTTATTTTATAACTTAAAATGTTATTTATTAACTTCTTAATAAGCTTGAGGGGTAAAATTTGCTATTTACCAAATTTAATGGTCAAAGTCTCAGAGTTTTGAATATGGGAAAAACTATAAAAACACATTTTGATTGACGGAATAAAATGTATTTAATCCTAAAATATTATTAAGGATGACAATGAAACATGTTTTTTCGTCCTAATGAGATAGGTTTCAAATTTAAAGAAACGGGTTTAGAAAAGGTTTGAGATTTAAAAAAAAAAAAAATCTCAAGGACAGCTTTGAGATTTTTTTTTAAAACTCGAGACCAATTTAGGGCAAATTCAGATATTACCTTGTCCCACTCACTCTACCCCAATTATATATAAAATTAATTGAATTTAAATTTTATTTTTTTATTTTTAATGTATAAATAATAATAAAAATAATAAAATAATTTATAAAAAATTATAATAATTTAATTATTTATAAAATATATTTATTTTAATGCAATTCAAAAAAATTTAAATATATTTTTTTAAAATTTTAAAAATTTTCAAAAAAAAAAGAAGGTTAAATGAGGTAGGGTAGGATGGGTATAAAATTTTTTCATACCTGTCCATCCCACTCCCGTTTAGTTTTTTAAATTAAATAAATAGAACGGGGTTGGAATAGGTACGACATGTTCCAAACCCATCTTGATGTGATAACTAAATATTATAATAATTATAATTTTTAAATTTCCTTAACCTATCCCTTAAAAGTTGCATTCAAATGTCATTATATGAGACAAGCATTTATTGAATATCATACAAATCCATAAAGAAGAGATACACTGCAGATCTACTTGTACACTTCTGTCCCATTGGATTAAAATGCTTCATTCACACTCAGACTTAAGTTTTCCAAGGTGGTGTTATTGTTAATTATAATTGATTGTGAAGAGTGGTTGATGGTCATGATTAGTAATTAATCACAGTCTTCCTAATTAATTATACTTGTTTCACACTCGACCTTCTCTTTTGCAACTAAATAATATTTTATCATTTAGTTAGATGAGTGGTCAATATGGTCATTTAAAAGTCTTTATAAAATGGATTGGAAATTTGGAAGTGACCCGCTACTGCAGATGTTGCAGCTGGAACCAATTGTTAGTTTTGGCTTCTAATTTTGTTTTATTTTTATTTTTTAAAATTTTATTTCCCTCAAAAATTTCTTTTTAATCTTCATACTCATAATAGAAGGTTTTTTGTTGAATTAATTTAAAATAATTACACCAAGAACAATGCTTATCATGGATGAGATCATACTATGCCCTTAAAAAATGAAGTGTCTCTTTGATAATTGTTTTCAAAAATATTTCTAAAAAATAGTTTTTTAAATCAGTTTTTAAAAATTATTCTTTGATTTTTATAAAATAAAAGTCTGTTTTAAAACTTAAAATATTTTTAATATTTTTTAAAAATAATTTTTATATTTAGTATTTTATTTTAATTATTTTATATGTTTGTATAATTATTCTTAAAACAAGTGAAAATAACTAAAAAATATTCTCAAAAACATAAAATAGTCTTTTATTATTAAACATATTTTTTATATTCTTTTTTTTGGAGAACAAAAAACTATTTTAAAAAAACAATTCTCAAACAAGTTTGAAGTCTCCTTAAACAAGGACTAAAATATCTAGAAATTATCATAATTTTTGGATTTTACAAAAATGTTATGAAATATGAAATATCAAAAGTATGATATGGAAATTCAAAGAAAAAAATTCATAAAATAGAAATTATCAAAACTCATAAAAATATGGAAAAACCCCTCTCAAAAATGATAAACATAATAATAAATATGGAAGTTGTTTTATTGAAGAAAATAATATATTTTATAATAAGATAGTATTAAAATGATAATTTATGTCGTTTGAATGTATTTGAGGATAAAAAATGATGATATATCTATAATTGTTTTTTATTTAAAAATGTTTATAATTTTATTTACAAGTTTATACTTTTTTTTGTTTTGTCAATATTAAAAGAAAATATTAATTGAAAAAATATAATACAATTTAATAAATTAGAAAATATAATAAATAAAATTAATCTATTTATCATTTTTTTAATATAAGATCATAATATATATAGTTTTTTAATTTTATAAACATCAAACAAATGTGGCCTCATGGTAAAGCCAGATATCTCAATGAAGGAGGACTAGGTTGTATTTTAATTATGTTGTAATGTATATATTATACTATATAATAAAAGTCGAGATACACTTTTATTATGATCGTTTCTTATCCTTATTTTCTTCAAATATTTATTGAATTGTCATTACTTTCATTTAAAGATCTCTGGCATATGACGGCACAACAATAAATAATTAAAAAAAATTAAGGATGAATGACAGATATGATGAATGGTAAGACAAAATATTGATATAACACCACCTATCGTAGTCTTCATTTCTCATAATGACTTCATACTTAATTTATATATTTTGTAATCTACTATAAGTAGTTTCTTGCTTTTCATGATTTGTAGATGGATTTGAGATGAGCAAGGCACGAATGTAAAATCATGGAGAGGATAGGAGTTGACGCTTCATTCGGAGGCCCGAAATTAAGGTTAGACTTAGGTTATGTTTGGTTCCGAAAAATACTAAGGAAAGAAAAAAAAAATGTAAAAGAAAATGATTTTTTTTCATATTTGGTTGTCCTATGAAAAATATAAAAGAAAATAAAATATAATTAAAATTAATTAAAAACTTATGTATTTTTAAATTATTTAATCTTTATATTGATGAGTTAAAATAAATAAAATGAGTTTAAAGTAACAAAAATAATAATTAATCGACTTTCAATCTATTTTTTATTTTCTTTTGTATTTTCTTTTCGTTACATTTTCCTCAAATTTTCTGGGAATCAAACATAGCTTCAGGATTAAGATTAGGGTAAGGGTTTCATACTTAGCTTTTATTGAAGTTGGGTTGGAAATGTTTGAAATTGATTGGGATGGAGGTGATGGTGATAATTGTGACGCAAGTCCCACATTCTCAATGCTAGCAAGTGGAGAAGGAGTGGTAAAGACTATTAGAGTTGAGGAAGTCGATGGTAGAAAGCCATTTTGGAGATGTGATGGATGATTTATTTCAAAGGTATGGTGAGATGGTGGGTAAGACTAGAGCCGAGTACATTAATATGGTCATCTCCCTGAGAGTTATTCAACTTAATGGGTCAACCAAAGGTGAGCCCATGGGCCTCTTCTCAATGAGTTAAATATATTTGTGTGTTTGCGCACACGCTAGCCCATATAAAATAATTCCAACATTCTCCCACTTAGTCGGATTGATCAATCCATAAATACTCACATAACATGATATAACAAATAACAAATATCATTTCAATAATAATCAAAATTAGTTGTACATAATAATGTATTGATAAGATACAAAACATACTACTAGACACAAAAAATTTAGAGTATGAACACATGATATCAATAATCGATAACATGAATGCATTATAAAAAAGTATGAGCAACCATTATCAATAACATGATCTCGTAGAATACGATTTTTATAGAATACTTCTTTTTTGGTATTTATAAGTACCCTTACTTCCATACTTAACTTTGATACTTTTTTATGAAAGATTGTGACTAAAGTGTAATTTTTTTATTTTAATTTTATAAGAGTTAAAAATCTCATCTGAATATGATTGTTATTTTAGTTTTCTAGAAGTTTGAGAAATATAATGTTTAAAAAGGATTTTTTTTTTTTTTTGAAATTTCAGGAAAAAATCTTATCAAACAAATCTATTTAATTAGGTTATATCTACCATAGGCTTGGACAAATAATAACTTATGCTTGTTTATTAAATAATAAAAAATTTAATTATGATTAATTAATTTAATAAAAATTTAATTATTTTTTATTTAATATCTGGATTTTTTTATCATGAAAATCATTAAAACATCTCCTCAACCGATATTTTTTGTAGACAAATCAAGGATATAATCCTGATTTTAGTTGATTTTTGGTCGAACCAAATTTCCATGGCATGTTTCATGTCGAGCCCTTTTGATAGATCAAAATTTCACTAAAATTTTGAGATGTTATCCAATTTTTTAATCCACGCCTTGAAGCAATGCACTAGACGGATAATGCTACATGACTCTTGTGATGAACATTTGTCAAGCGGGAAGACACTGTGCTCGGTTGGTTTGTGTCTGTCTAGTACCCTAGGCTAGACGGATAATGCTACATGACTCTTGTGATGAACGTGCCTTAAATTAGACGACACGTAGGGTGCTGGACAATGCGAAAGGATCATGTTAGACAATGGTGAGCACCCCGCCGTGTTGGTTTTTGTCCATCTGGTACCCTAGGGTAGACAGATAATGCTACATAACTCTTTTGCTAAACGTGCATTGCACTAGACGATGTGTAAAACGCTGGACAACGTGTACGAATCATGCTAGACGGTAGTGAGCATCCCACACTTATGACTAGAAAGAGTATCGCATTGTTGCTAGTCTATTTGTCACTTTTCATTGATGTATACATCAAATACTATCACAATAATGTCTACTGAGTTGATGTGGCACAACCCATACTAAAGGAGGCTTTCTTATACAATTCCATAAGCATCGATATTAAATTGATGAGTCAATATTGATTCGATTCCTTCCTATTGGGAACTTCAGATCTCTTTATTTCCTGGACCTAGATCTAGCATGGTTCAAAGTTGTAGTATCGGTCACTAACTCGAAGGATCTCGAGGCGTATCGGTCTCGGTGTATCGGTTTGATATCGGGCGATATGTAAAATAAACTAATTAGAAAATTTAAAAAATATATATAAAAATATTATGTAAATCATCAGAAAAATATATACAATTAAATAAGCTCAAAAAATTAATAAAATAAAATTGTCTCACATTTAACATTATTTAAATAGTTATAAAAGTATCTGTTCAAAGTTATTTATTAAAATGCTAATAAAAGAAATTTATTTTATTTCAAATATAATAATATTTTTACTAACAAACATATAATACAATAATCAATTCCATGTTGAATGACGAGGGGATTTAAAATCATCATCATCAGTCCTACGACGAGTATACAAATTGGGGTGGCAATTCCCGTAATGAGGATATGGTTGAAAAAGTTGTTCATAACTCGAATATGGTGGGTGAGATGATTGGCTTGATAATCCATAATCTAGAAAATATGGTTTCGAAGGCTATTCAAGATCAACACCATATTGATAGTATCCAAAACCTCGATAAGCAATGCTATTGCTACTAGAAGATTGATCATATCCATATGTGTCACTAGCTCGTGTTCCAGTATTTGAATATCCCTCTGGATGCATCATTGGAAATTGATCAAAATCATTTCTACTAAAAGTACTAGAAGAGCTATCACAGTCTCTAAAGTTGTGATATGATCTATTATCTACCCCTCTGAAATACGGCATTGATCTTATACCTAAATTTTGTAAGTGCTCATCAATACGGTGATAATTTGATCTATGATAATCATGCCCACTAGAATAATCATCATCGTTGGGAAATGTAGTTAGTCTTTCCAAATGTTTTTGTTGTTCTCATATCCCTGGTCGATATCCATGATCTGTATCTTGTGTGGCATAGTAATTTTCACCTCCTTGTGCCCATGACATGTCAGAATCTACTTGACTAACATAACCGCCCCCAGTGCTACCATCTCCTCTAGTACCCTCACTAGTGCCACCAACTCCTCTATTGCCCCCACTAGTGCCACACCCCACCTACTGCCCCCATTGTCACCATCATCACTACTAGAACTTGAAGAAATTGTTCTAGAAGCCTTACCTTTACGATGTGAATCAACATCTCTTTCTCTACTTTCTTCATTAGTGGGAAGACCTTTATCCAACCAATCCAAATTATCAGATGATAAAATAGGCTCCTCTCCTTCTCGTATCCACTCATCTAATATATCATCATCATTAAAGATATAATTCAGATCAATTGGATTGTATAAATCTTCATTGCTTCGCTCCTGCATCAAATTCTTAACTCGAAGTCGTATATTGTAATGAACATAAACTAACTTATGCAACTTTTTCATTGTCAAACGGTTGCGCAACTTTGTGTGAATCAATGACCATGTGCTCCAATTTCTTTCATAACCTGATGAAGAACAAGTTTGGCTTAAAATTTTAACAACAATCTTTTGTAGATGTAGACCTTCGTCGCCATAGTTGTTCCATCATTCAACTATAATAAAGAAAATGCATACTTATTAATCACTATGATATATTTAACAAAAAATTATGATAATTTCTTATTTGTAATAGACGTAAATGTATTGAGTACCTGGAAGAGATTGATTTATTACTTTCTTTGTAAGTGCACTTCCAAATTCTCCTTGGCCGTCAACAAATAATTTCACCTATATCATTAACATTTTTTTTTTTTGTTAATACACATTACATATACAAAATACATTATATAAAGGTCACAAACTATTATTATACTTTATTAATAGCTTTTGCTTGTCTATCCAAATCTGGCTCTAATCTCTTGATAACCTCTTTTAATCCAACTTTAATTTTCGGATGGTTGGAGAAATGCTTTGAATATTGGAACATTGGATTTAAAAAATATGTTGTCATAAGTTAAATAATGATCGGTTTATAATAATTTGTAGTTGAAAAAAATAATAAAAAATATATAAATAATTTTTTTATTACCTACAGCATGCAAATGTTTGTGCAATTGATCTTCCCACCTTCTATCAATGACTTCCCAATACTTTTCTCATTGCTTGACCGATGCCTTGATAGCCAATTTAGCTCTATCCATTGCTTCATAAATGATTAATAGTGTCAGCTTTTTATCTTGATCAACCAATTTCAATACTTTGACGAGAAGTTCCATGATGGTTTAAACTTCCCCCGCCTTCTTCCAAAATTGATCAATTAAGATAAGGTTGGATACCTTATTGTAGACCCCCATTTTGGGGCTCGGTTTCATGCACTTTCATGCAGCTTGTTTTGCCAAGTGTAGGGTGCCTAGGGGGCACATGGCATCTTTTAGTTGGCTGCTATGGAATCACACTAGTGCTTTGATAGGAGCTATCAAGAGGCGACACCTATTGGAGGATATGCAGAGGAGTCAGAGTCTGTTATGGGAGGAGCGTCTCCTGCAGGTGGTGGTGCTTTTTCAGGGGGGGATAGAGAGAAGAGAGAGAGGGGTTCTCTGAGGGTATTCGTTTTAGCTTGGAGCGGTTCTTTGGTTTGGGGGAGAGGGTTTTTGTGAAGTTTTGCAGAGGAGTTTTCTGGGGGGATTCTTTCTTAGAGGGAGTTGCAGGTTGGTTCTTTGAGGAGAAAACCAGAGGTGTCCGGAAAGAGTTTGAGCAGAAAGCAAACCGTATAATCTTCATTTGAGGACTCAGGTATGACCATTATGAGCATTTTCACTTTGTATTTCTTGATTTTCCTCTCTTCACATCATTGATCTTAAGCATGGCTTGATGGGTTTTGTTATTATGTTCATTCTACTATGTTCTTTCTTTGGTTTCTCTGTTTTCTCTCTCAAATGACTGGGATATGGTTTACTTTCTTTGAGCTTGATGTTTGATTAAATACATAAAAGCTTACTGCTCGTCCCACCAGTTGGCATTTCGTTCACCACTCATGAAACGAGGTTTTGCCTGATAACTTCTTGAGTTCTTGCTCTGTTTTATCTGTTTCATTCCCCATACTTTTGTGCTCACATGTGTTGAATTGTGAAAATGCCTTGGACTGTGTATCACCCTTTGAGAAAGCTTTGGCTGCTCCTAATCTGGAAGATGATTGTCACTCAAACTTATTTGGACTGAAAATAAGGGTTTGGTTGGCATGGTCATTGGTTTTCATATGAGCCCGGTTTCTGGATTTGAGTAGATAATGTTGCTTTGCTCATGGAGTTGCTTGGTAGCTCTGCTCAGAAATAATGACTGCCATATCAGGGCATTAATGCCATCTTTCAGCTGTTGATGATTCCGGATACATATTCGAGCCTCAACCAGAGTAAAGTTGTTGCCTACCCATTAGATATGAGATACTGTCACTTCGAGAACAGGGTTTGGATGTTCAGCTGAGAGTGTTAACAGAGAAGAAGAGGCCTCCTGAGAGTGAGGGGCTTGAGGGAGAGGATAACGGCTCTCATTCTTCACTAGATGATTCAGTGCTGGACACTGCAGGTACAGAGATTGAAAAGACAGAGAAGGAAGCTCCAAAGGAGAAAGCTGGAGCTTCGGAGGACCCTGAGTCCATGGAAGTGGAGATAGATGATTGGCTCTTTGGGTTTGCGCAATTGTTCAGAACCCATGTTGGCATTGACCCAGATGCTCACATGGACGTACATGAGCTTGGGATGGAGCTCTGTTCTGAAGCTCTTGAGGAGACAGTGACAAGTGAAGAGGCTCAAAGCTTGTTTGTCAAGGCTGCTCCAAAATTCCAAGAGGTAGCTGCATTGGCTTTCTTCAATTGGGAGAATGTTCATATGTGTGCAGCAAGGAAACGCATTCCTTTGGATGAATCTGCTGCAAAAGATGTAATGGCAACCCAACTTCAAGTGGCTTATGACTGGGTCAGAGGAAAATACTCTTTAGTCAGAGAGAAGTATGAGGAGGCCCTTTTGATCAAGCCTGACTTTTATGAGGGGTTGCTGGCCTTGGGGCAACAGCAATTTGAAATGGCAAAACTTCATTGGTCATTTGCTTTGGCTAAGAAATTAGACCTCTCAGGCTGGGATGCTACAGAAACGATTAAGCTTTTTTATGGTGCTGAGGAGAAGATGAAAGCTAAGACTGAGGTACAAAGTCCATCTTTCCAAGGGTACAGTTTTGCAGAAGAGGGTAAAGTACTTGAAGATGGGATATTCAAATGGTCACTAATTGAATTGAAAACTAGGCTAAATACTTTCATGAAGCTAGTTGCTTCATAGGGGCAGTATGCGCAGTCTATTGAGATATTTGGAAGAAGAGGTCGTACTCCAGGATTTGGACTTGGTTTGGGTGCCTATGGTGGAGGACGTGGGAGATCCTTAGCTAAAGAACCTGATGAATTTGTGAGATTGTTACAGCCATGAGTAGATGATGTCTTCCTCATCTTTGCATGACTATATATGGCCTTCACAAAACCCATACACGTCACCATGCCTCACATCACCCATTTTCATTCCATCACTTAATACCCACAAAGTCCTTTGCTGTCATTATTCAACCTTCTCATACCCATCTGCTATAGCTCATTCCACCAATCATTCCCATCATATCTCCTTCTATCACTACATTCTGCCACTCGTCCAACTAATCAATACCCATGCATTCATTAAATAATTTTTCATTCATCCCACTCACTGTTCAAGCCTATTTTTTCTCACCACCATTCATCACCCATGAATCTACTTCCTTTGTTTCCCTGCATGTGGTCATCCTCATTCGAATATGCCCATCATACTTGGCATCTTTCATTCATTTTAGACTCCATATCCATTTAATCCCCTTTTCCTACTCTATTTCACCCATATTTCTACTTCACTCTCCATATTCTCCTTTCATTCCACCACTAAACACGCCCTTCGCATTGTCCTTCATCATCCAAGCTGTCACCTCAACTTTCATATGTTTCAAACCCACCACCCCATCTATCAATGTTTCGAATGGTCATGCATGGTATTCTGGATACAAATTTGGGGTGCACAGCTGATGTTCCATTTGCATGCACGAACTTGGCAATAACAGATGTCTCGCTTTAAAGTGGATGGCTGCGTTTCATGAACCTCCATGTAAATATCAAAGTTTCGGGTGTTTGCATATATATTCCCGTTACAGCAAGCTGAAGCGTGAATTTCAGTGAGTCTATTGACCCTATTGCAGCCCCTATGTTGAACCAGAATGCAGAGTCATTAATGACACCCCTTGTTCAGCGACTCACTTATAGCATGATTGGAACTGGGTCAAAGTTAAACACTGACAGCTATGCCAGAACGTTGGGTTTCTTGATTTTGGTGCCTTTGGCTCTCGTCCGTTTTGGTTGGCAGGTCTATTCTCAGACAATTTTCATGTCAATACAGTGCTTGATTCGATGAGAGTTTTCTTCTTTCGGTATTGTGCTCGAGATCAGAGAAGCCACGGCTTGGGTTTCTCTATCTGAAACCAAATGGACCTAAGATCAATGCTCCCAAAGTCGGTGCTGCAGTCCTTCGCTCATGCGCCTACTCCTATTCATAAGTGGAATCTTCATAATTTTCCCAAAAACACTCAACTCTGGATCAAGCGTGATGACCTTTCTGAAATGCAAATGAGTAATAACAAAGTTAGAAAATTAGAATTCTTGTGGCAGAACTTGTGGAAGGAAATTCAGACATAGCTGGGGGAGTTTTTGAAGACTGCCATTTGCCTGTTCCTTTCCCAAACGAGCAAAAATGTGGTTTTGTTAATAATATGAATGGAGTTTCATCTCCTCCCATAGTGGAGTCCAATCAGCAAAGATGTTCTAAAAGCGTCACTCTATCTGGTAATAATCAGACATATGATGTCAACAATAATGGCAGTCGGGTTTCTACTGGCATTGGCAGGCCTAGAGTTGAAGCGGACAACTCTGGGAATAATGAACTAACATTTGGCTTTGGTAGCAATCACCCTCAGCCTAATGAGGATGCTGTGACCTGTGTTGAGTGGGGAATAAGTTCTGGAAGCTGTTCTTTTGTTTCATCCTGGAAGGATCAAACATGCTTTAAAAATAACACCAATTGGGTTTATGCTTGCACAAAACCCTTGCAGGAAAAAGGTTCTGAAAGTGGTGCTCTTACTCCATCTTATAAGGAACAAATATGGGGCGTTGAAAATAATGGGAATGAGTTTTCTATTGGCACAATGGATAAGCTCAAATTTGATGAAATAAACAACTCAAGGAATAGTGAGCTAATCATTACTTTTGGCAACATGAGCAACATTGGAGTAGTTATGGATGTTGTGACAAGTGTTCAGAAGCAAAGAGGATTAATGCTAAATATGGCGTGCTGCCCAATGATCAATGCTTAACTGTTTTGGAGATGGCTTGGTCCAGAAAGTGCCAAAGTGCAGTCATGGGTGTTTTCATGTGGCGAATGAGGGTTTGATACAAGCCTTATAAGCATTATAGCAGTCAGTTGATAACCCCAAGGTAGTGATCTCGGTATTGGGCACGAGCATTAGAAACAGTCCAGGTTAAGTCTCACCCGTGGTAGAAGAAATTGCGCCCTGATCTAGTTCATTCGAAATCTGAGGAAGGAAAAGAGTATATTGTCCGTCTGCCCGGGTAATTGATGCACATCAGACTCTCGGTAAGCCATTGGCAAGAGCCATATACGTTTTAAAGCTTGAAGGTGCGCTTTGTAACAGCCAGACAAGTGTTCGATTTTCTCATTCACCTCAGCAGCCAAAGCTTCAACAGCAGCAGCCTGGCATGCTGCCTGAATTGCCTGGGCATATGAGACTCCCCCCAATGACAGCAACTAATTAGCCTTTCATCTGCTGACATGGTGTCTCTATCTGTTCTGTATGATGATATTTAGCAGCTTCCATATGTTGACGAGTTTCCATCAATGTATGGCATGTTTGAAGAGCATAGCATCCTTGTTTCAGATGAGAATGTGATTACTGATTATACACTAAAGATTCTGGAACTAGAAATCCGTGGCAGATTTCCTACCAGAAGTAACATCAAGGAAAGACCAGGAGCAGTATTGCTTTTGATATAAGTTTTGATGTGGAAAATGGACCAAAAGCTGCTGAGTATATTCATAATGCTATATCAAAGTGGTCCCCAATTCGGCCATTGTGTTTGACCTTGAAAATTCTTCTATAGCAGTGAGAATTGAATAAGATATATTCTGGCGGAATCGGTTCTTATGTCCTCGTTGCTATACTTCTACCAGCAGATGGCCAACGCGGCACTCATAACTGTAGCCAAGAACTGCCCAATTTTACACACTTCAGGTTGTGCATTCTGGACCCTACAAAAGCTGACCCATTAACATGCTCGCCACCACCTACCTATTTTCTCAATCGTCAAACAACATTCAGAGGAGCAGGTTCCGCAGCAGAGTAGGGTTGGAGCTTGGAATCCTCAATTCCACCTCCGACACCGACAGCACTAACTGCGGCGGCACGAAGTAGAGACCAGACGGAACATGTGACGCCGGCAGCATCATGGAAGACGGTAATACAATCGGTGGATCACCAGACCAGGAATCAGTAGGTTCTGGGACTAAAAGGTCTGGTGCGTGATCAGGTGCTAGGCCACAGAAAAAAATAAATAAATAATTATTAATTTTCTAATGTAATTTAATTTTGCAATATATTAGTAATGTAATTGAGTGATGGGGAAATTTTTTGTCACTAATATAATGTAAATTTATTTATACTAATAGAAAATTGAGTGATATTTTTAAAGTATTCAATACAATTTCTTGTACATTATATTTTGTAGCATTATACAAAATTTTATATAAAATATAAAATATTTATTCAACCAAGCAATGTAACATTTTAGAGCTTATGATATCACTCAATAATAGTATTATAAAAGATTTTGATGATAATTTTACTTAATACTATTTGACTAATTATATGTCAAATGTCAATTTTTCTCTTTATTGATTTAAAAAAAATATTATTAGCATAAAAAATAAAGTGGACAACTAGGAAAAGAAAATTAATTTATTTTAATATCTTGTATGTTAAGACGCTTTGAAATTATGATGTAACATTGGTGATTATCGTTAGTGAGTAACCACTTGGCAATTCTAATTCAAACGAAAGATTCGAATATTAAAACTATCTTGAGATTTACTCAATTTATTAAAACCTAATTAGTTAAAAATGATAAAAATAATCCTTATATTTGAAGTGTAACTCATTTTTTTATATATAAATACCCTTGATTATTTTAAGTATTGACATGAATGCTTTAAAAGAAATAATTATTTTTATAAGAAAAAAATGAAAGTGTTTTTTTTAAATGATGCCAAAAAAATAATGAAGGGTTAGATTTTCAAATTTGGGTTTTCAATAACCTTTTTAATTAAATAATTCATTTACTAATGCTATATTTGGTTTATGAATATTAGAGGGAAAAAAAAAAAAGAAAACTAAACAAATTTAAGGTTAATAAATTTTTTTTGTATGACTCTTTTAATTCATTTTATTTATTTATTTTTCTATATAAAGATTATATAATTTAAAAATATATAAATGTTTAACTAATTTTTAATTGCGGCTGATTCTCTTTTATATTTTTTATGATAAAAATAGTGAAAATAAATAAATAAATTTTCTTAATAATTTTTTTGCAGTCAAATATAAACTACACGAAAGTTTAATATATATTACAAACGAGTACTTATAATTTTTTACTTATATATGGAAAATTAGATTATACCATAGTTGAAGAATACAAAACAAAAATCAAATACCATTCAACCAAAAACTAATAGATCACATCTCAAGGATGGTCAATCACCCAACTGGGCTAAGATGAATTTTAATTCATCACTTAATAAATAAATTAGTATTTAATGTCACTTGTCATTGTATAAAATAAAAAATAATGACTAATTTTATTAAGAGTATTGATAAATTGATCAAATGTATAATTTAATGGTGATAATAATTTTAAAATATTAAAGATATTCATTTATGTGATGGATGAAAGTCAATCAAATTAACTGGCACCTGAAAACAAAATGTTATAACCATCCAATATTTGAAAAGGAATGATAGATTATATATAGCAACAATAAAGTGTTAAATCGTATACAGAGGAGTATATATATACTCACATGCTTCATTAAGACAACTACATAGCAAAAATGGGGAATTACCTTTATTAGTTATTACCTGCTGGTTTGAAACCCTTGCCCCCTATCTTCTTCCCCAATACCATGAAGACCGATCTGCAGCCTTGATATCTTCTTCCCCAACACACCACGAAGACCACGATCAGCAGCCTCTCAGACTATCGGACCTTCCCACTGCTACCATACAACCATGATCTGCTACCTTCCCACCAGCAACGCACCAAATACAAAGATTCTACCATCTGACAATGATGGATTTAGGGTTAAGTAAGTTATTCTTCAACCGAGACTTTTTTTAAAGGCTTTTGAAAGGGTCACAGGTTTGTTTCAAATTTTCACGGGTTTTCTTTTGTAGAGGAATCTCTGATTTCTCTGAAAATTTGATTCTTGTTATGATGGGTTTCTTTTGAAGGGAATCTGTTGACTGGTTTTTTTTTTTTTTCAAGTTGATCGAGTTAACTCGGAATATCAATTGAGTCATCCGAGTCCAACTGATTCAAGGTCGAGTCGTACCAAACTCGATCGATTTTTTGAACCTTGAGATCTAGTAGAGTATATATAACTTATCCTTGAGGCTTTTTAGGTCTAACACAATGGAAAAACACAACATCAAAACAAAAAATACACTAGATCTAGAGAATATGGAAACCATAACTATAATCTAGATGTTTCTGAATTGGATCCAATCCAAAGAAGATGTTGTGTCATAAAACTCGTCTATCTAAGGGCACCTAATCCCTCTCTCTATGGATCTTTAGAGAAGGGTAGGCTTCTCTTCCTTTCTATAAGGATGGTTAGGATTTCTCTCTCTCTAAAATACGATGGAAAAATGCTAAAAAACTAAACCCTAACCTATAAGGGGTTTATATAGAGTTTTCTATAGGCTTAAGTTACTTAAGTCAAAATTGGGTTTGGGTCACCTAATGTAACCCACTTGGGTCCTAATTAATTAATTAGCCCTAACAGACTATAATTAATTAATTAGGGCAAACAACCAATCCAAAAGACGATTCACAAGATCTAATGCAATTTTGTATTTTTACCAAAATGCCTCCATACACACTTATGAATTACATATCTAAAATACCCTCAAACCATGTGTCATCATGAACTAGGAGTTCGAGCAATGATCACTAGAACCCATTAGAAAATATTAGCTTTCTTAAAATTCAATTCTAAAATTGACTCAACACTCCACTAAAAAGAATCAACTAGAATCCAATATTATAAGAAATTACAACAAGCCAAAGTTTGGGTCCATGACCTACTATTTATTGCATGCAGAGTCCTCATAAACTCATATTCATAATTTAACAGGTTAGTGCTATCAACTCATCAAGATTACATCTTCAATCCTTGAATTAGAAATCATGATTAACTAAGATACTATTTTTTTAATAATAAATATATAGACAACCACTAAATTTACATTAAATTATTTCATTGGGAAAAAATAATTTATTTATTAATTATCTTTAGAAACATTATTAATAATAAATAAAATAAAATTTTAAAACTCTCATTAAAAATGGTCATTTAATTAGGAATGATAAAAAGATATGATACCAGTCATTATTGATTATTAAAAATTATTGATTAAAATTAATTTTCAAACATTAAATTATTAATATTTAAAAATTTTGATCTTTAGAATTACCATAATAAATTTGAATTTTACAATCATTAGCAAAAAGTTAAAAATAAGATAACTATAAACAACAAATTCACATGTGAGCTTTTATTATAAAGAAAAATTTATTATTATTTTGAAAAAAAAAATCCAAACATTAAACGATATTCTACATATTCCTTGGAGTTGTCATAATAAATTTTTAGTTAAAATAATTTATTTGAAATAATGATATATAGAAAATTCTAAATGACTATAAAAAATAAATTCATATGTGAGTTTCAACTTTTATTCAACGTAAAAGAAGAAAGCTTTTTGAAATATTAAATCATTGATATTCTATAAATTTGATATCTAGAATTGTGGTGAATTAGAAAAAACAAAAAAAAAATATGTCTATAAAAAAATAAATTGTGAAAGCAATATCACCCACATGCACGTGTTCAACTATTAGTAATATATGACAAAAAAAAAAACTTAATCCTCGTCTAGTTACTTCAAAAACTAGTTTAACATATTTAAATCCAAATATTTCAAATAATACTCCAAATAAAACACAATCCAATGAATTTCAACACATTTAAATCCCTACATATTACTAGAAATTATATTGAAGTGCTCACCTTTTCATTGAAACTCATCCCCATTTCATTTCCCATTGTAGCACTAAATGATTCACTCCTCAAGTTCCTAATGTGAAATTACATAAAACATACACTAAAGTATATGAAATGTATTATCCATATCACAAAAACATAAAGAATGGAACATATAAATGTTACTAACATCCAACATGGCCTTCTCAAATTGTCAATATTTCTTCCATTTGTTTATTTATTTCATTAAAATTTGCTTCCATCTTCTCTTCAAATTCAATGAACTCCATAAATACTTCTTTTATTGAGCCAACAACATCATAAGTCAAGCATTCTCAAACATATTAAATTCCTAGACATTTAAAGAAAAAAAAAACTAAAATATGATTCATAATAAAACAAAACAAAACTTAATCTTGATTCAATCACTTTAAAACCTAATTCGACATGTTTTATTTCCTCTGTATTTCAAAATTTGCTTAAAATAAAGATTATGAAACTTAATCTTAATGCATTTATACTTCAAATATCATCACAAGACACTTAAGGCACATTTTAGGTCAATATTCGAAATTTGAATTTAATGACAATTAAGTTTATTATAAATGAAACTTAACCCTAATGTAATTCTTATGAATACTTTGACTGGAACTTAACAGTGGTTAAAGTTTTTAGAAATGAAACTTAACCCTAACATAGTTCAGGCTAACATTCTAAATTATAATCGAAGAATAGTTTAACATATTTCAAAAGTTATTCAAACTAAAACCAATGAAACTTAATCTTAGTCTAGTCGCACTCCAAGCATCATTGCAACACATTTAAGAAATATTTAGTCTTCAAATTGATAAATGGTAATTTTTTCCATTCATATTTTCATTCGTTCATGTACAGAGTATATATAGAGGGTAATCACCATTCTAAGAATGGGAAGGAATGATACAAGGAAATAATGATATAAGGAAATAACAACTAATATCCTAATATCTCAACTTTCCTAATATCTCAACTTTCCTAATATCTCAATATTCCTAATATCTCAATATTCTTAATATCTCAACTTTCCTAATATTTAAACATTCCTAATATCTCAACATTAAATAATATAAGAAAAGAATGATATACGGAAAGCATTCCTAATATCTCAACACTCCCCCTCAAGTTTGTGCATAGATGTCACACATGCCCAACTTGTCTAAAAATTTTGAGAACACTTGACTTGAGACAGCTTTGGTGAGGATATCGGTCAATTGATCTTCTTATCGAATCTTAGGCAATTCCACAATCTTATCATCCAACTTTTCCTTAATGAAGAATCTATCCACCTCGACATGCTTTGTACGATCATGTTGTACTGGATTATGAGCAATGTCACATGCGGCTTTATTGTCACAAAACAATCGGATTGGTTGCCTAGATAGGTAACCTAAATCCTGTAAGAGAAGTCTTAGCCATAATGCCTCACAAAGTCCTATAGTCATACCTCTAAATTTTGCTTCTGCACTTGAACGAGCGACGACATTCTGCTTCTTACTTTTCCATGTCACAAGATTACCACCTACAAAGGTAAAGTAACCAGATGTAGATCGCTTATCATCCACTGCACCGGCCCAATCAGCATCAATATATACTTCTATACTCTGATGATTAACATTTTTAGCAAACAAAATTCCCTTCCCAGGAGCATTCTTCAAATACCTCAAAATACGCATAACTGCATTCATATGTTGCTCTCCAGGATTATGCATGTATTGACTCACTACACTCAATGCATAAGCAAGATCTGGTCTTGTATGAGCTAAGTACATTAATCTCCCCACAAGTCTCTGGTATCTTCCCTTATCGGTTGATACTTGATTAGGCTCAACACACAATTTCAAACTTTCTTCTATTGGTGTATTAACAGGTTGACATCCCGACATTCCAGTCTCCTGTAAAATATCTAAGGCATACTTTCTTTGAAACAGAAAAATTCCTTCACTTGATCGAGAAACTTCAATCCCAAGAAAGTATTTCAAATGACCTAGATCTTTCATTTCGAATTCTCTAAATAGATAATTTTGCAGAGCTTTTCTTTCTTCGGGATCATTTCCTGTAACTACCATGTCATCCACATATACGATGAGTGCGGTAATCTTACCATGTTGCTTTTTCAGGAACAAAGTGTGATCTGAATTACTTTAACGATAGCCAAAAGCTCTCATTGACTTTGTGAACCTTCCAAACCATGCTCTTGGGGATTGCTTCAACCCATACAATAACTTCTTCAATTTGCACACCTTCTGACATTGTTTTTCTGACACCATGCATCCTGGTGGAAGATCCATATATACTTCTTCAGATAACTCGCCATGTAGAAAGGCATTTTTCACATCGAACTGTTGTAATGGCCAATCTAGGTTTGCAGCTAAAGATAGTAATACTCGAACTGTGTTGATCTTAGCTACAGGTGCAAATGTCTCTGTGTAGTCAATTCCATAAGTTTGAGTGTACCCTTTTGCTACCAGTCTTGCTTTAAATGGTTCAATACTACCATCTGCCTTGTACTTCACAGTATAGATCCAACAACACCCAACTGGCTTCTTTCCTGGTGGACATTCTACGAGTTCCCATGTTTCATTCTTCTGCAATAATTTCATCTCTTCATTCATGGCTGCTTTCCACCTTGGATCAGCTAAGGCTTCCTGCACACTATTAGGAATAGCTACAGTAGATAATTGATTTACAAATGACTTATTTGATTCAGACAAACGATGGTTAGACACATAGTTGCTCATGGGATATTTGACTTTGGTAGACAATTCAGGTTCATATGTGGATTTAGGAATACCTCTATTATGACGGTGTGGTAACCGTTTCATGAATGGATCAGGTTCCAAATTAAGAACACCTTCAACAGACGACAATTGGTTTGGTATTTCAGTGAAGACATCTTCGTACCCAAATTGTTGACCACTCATATCCAACTCACCCGCTTCTTGGTTCACTAGTTCAGATTGTCCAGATTCATTTTCCTCAGAGATATGATAATCATAATCGAGAGTTTGAATTTCCTTATAATACTCCCCCTGAAGTTCAAACTCAAATGAAAAATACATCGAATCTTCATGAAACACCACATCCATTGTAATATACATTTGTCGAGTTGGAGGATGGTAACATCGATATCCCTTTTTGTGCAATGCATATCCAACAAACACACATTGCAATGCATGGGAAGTTAACTTGGTGAGTTGGTGTTTGTGTAGATGCACAAATGTCACACAACCAAAAACACGAGGAGGTAGATTTGGGACAATTGGGGCAACTACGGCATTAGTAAGAGCTTGGAGAGGTGTTTGGAAGTTAATTGAGTTGGAAGGTACCCGATTGATCAAGTATGCGGCAGATGTGATTGCTTCTCCCCAATAAGATATCAGTATTTTTGCTGCTATCAAAGAAGCACGAACAACCTCTAACAAGTGCCGATTTTTCCTTTCAGCGACTCCATTTTGCTGGGGTGTATTGGAACAAGTAGTCTAATGAATGATGTCATGTCCTTCCAAATACTTTTGAAGATCAGAACTTTGATATTCTCCACCATTATCACTACGCAGAACCCGAACCTTTGCATTGTATGCAGAACCCGAACCTTTGCATTGTACTGAGTTTCAATCATTTTATGAAATTTTTGAAACAACAAGTTCACTTCATCTTTGGTCTTCATCAAGCATAACCATGTCATTCTGGTACAATCATCAATAAAAGTAACAAACCAATGTGAGCCACTCAAAGTTGGGACTTTGGATGGGCCCCAAACATCAGAATGTATAACCATAAAAGGAAACGGACTTTTGTTCAAAATTAACGGAAACGAAACACTATGGCTTTTAGCCAATTCACAAATATCACAACGGAAACCAGAAATATCACTCTTTGCAAACAAACTAGGAAACAATTTTTTTAAATAACCAAAGGAAGCATGTCCCAAACGTCGATGCCACAACCAAATTTCAAACTTTTTCTTCTCCCCCTCAGATCCATCTGCCATCAAGGCTTGTTGCAACTTATTTGAATCCTTTGACTGCAAGTCCAAGTAATAGAGTTTTCCCCACTTAATACCACAACCAATCGTCTGTCTTGTTTGGATGTCCTTAATCACACAAAATTCAGGTCAAAAAATGACAATCCAAGATAAGGCTACGGTGATTTAAGAAACTGACAAAATATTGTAATCTAAAGATGGAATAACTAAAACAGAATCCAAATTCAAAGTATCAGTAAGAGTTAAGGATCCTTCCCCATGACTGGGGTTGTGTTACCATTGGCTGTGGAAACAATTTTTTTGTGAGGAAGGTCTAAGGGGTGAAACCTGTCTAGAATAAAAAATCATATGATCTATAACACCAGAATCAATTATCCATGCACTATTAATAACAGATGTAAAAGTATTTAAAAACTTACCACCATGATCTATAGCGGCTACCAATGCAGAGGCTTTCTCTGCAACATTAGCCTCTGTTTTTATTTCGGTAACAGTTGCAATCGAGGTTTTCTTGGAATCCTTCTTCCGTTGATCACGATTATTATCATTAATAACAAAGTGTTGATAGCCTAAACATGATCTAAAGGTTCATGGTTCAAACCCTCGATTCCTCATTGTTTTCCTGATCATACCAAGAGTCGTTGCTTTGAAATTGTGGGATATCCAGATTGGTGAGATCAATCTTATTGCAGTGAGTGCATTTGAAGGTTGACTTATCAATATTAGGGTTTGTCTTAGGATGGATGATCGCTGTCGGACTACCATAGCGACAAAATATCCAGGATTTCAGTTCCATGGCTCTGATACCATCTTCAAATTGATAAATGGTAATTTTTTCCATTCATATTTTCATTCGTTCATGTACAGAGTATATATAGAGGGTAATCACCATTCTAAGAATGGGAAGGAATGATACAAGGAAAGAATGATATAAGGAAATAATAACTAATATCTTAATATCTCAACTTTCCTAATATCTCAATATTCCTAATATCTCAATATTCTTAATATCTCAACTTCCCTAATATTTAAACATTCCTAATATCTCAACACTAAATAATATAAGGAAAGAATGATATACGGAAAGCATTCCTAATATCTCAACATTTAGTTAATAACTAAAATAAATAATGTACAAACACTATAACAATGGGGCAAAATATGTAATGTCCAACATTTTGAAATCCTAAATATTTCCAAAAACTATATACTTTTTCATCATATTCTTGAATATTTTTCACTAAAGGTGAGTATTTTGCTTTTTAAAATAACCATCCTTGTTCTTCGATTCTTAAGTGAGAAATAAAATAAGAGAAATATGAATAAGAGAGAAGGGAAGTAAGGCATATAAAAAAGGATAAAGAAGACAAAAATGTTTTGAGGGTTATTTTGTCCATTTTATCGGAAGAGTGTCCCTATTTGCATTCACCTAATTAGTCTATACATCTATCTTGTTTACACATTCATTTTGAATTATTTACACATGCTCATTACTCTCCTCCATACCTTCTTCTTCTCTCTCTCTCTCTTTTTTTTTTTTTTTTTTGTCAATAATAAACCCCACGATAAAATCTTTTTTCTAAGGCTTGTTTATTAACAAAAAAGTATTCGAGACAAGTTTAAAATTAATTTCAACTTTTTTAATTTATATATTAATATTATATTTGTACCAGATAAATATATATTTTTAAAGCTTATGATTTATGTAAATTTTGACAAAAGTTTGTTGTAAAAGTAGTTTAAAAACCGTGAAAAACACTTTAAAAGTGTTTTATAAATGAAAATTTTTCAACAAGTGGAAGAGAAATGAAAAGGACAAAAAAATGATTTTGTGTTGTCCAAACTTATAAAACTATATATAAAAACTATGTGGGAAAGTATAATTTTGAATTTCCAAGTATAGTGTTGGAAACCCTTTAAAGATATCTAAAAGTATAACGGTAGACATTTTGGAGGATGTCCGAAAATATAGTATCGAACAATGCCAACTTCAAAGGTATTCCGGATGCTATTTTAAGGGTATTTTGGTCTTTTCATAAAAAGTCATTTTTATTGGTAAAAAATTCTTAATTCAGGTGGATGTCGAGAGAAATTTGATGGGTGTAAGTATAAATACTCTTAACCAAATATTTTAGAAATCTGCCCTTTAGATATTTTGTCTCTTTTAACTTAAACTAGCTTAATTTAAAACGGAGCCGCGTGTGATCGGATCACCGCCCGGCGAGAATTCCGGTGAACAAAGCACTAAATAACAAACCGTGTGAATTACTAAACCACCCTTGGATTGAACAAAAAACGACAAACGTGCCCCTTGTTCCCGGATTCGGGAAACGGTCCGATACAGGCTGTAATCTCCCTACCCAATCACAAGGCTCTGGCGCAGTCTTCTGCCCGTGATAAGATATGGAGCATGCGGTAAACGTCTTCGCCATTGGAACTTGGAAACCAGAGGTCTACCACCTCCACTGCACTCTCCTCAAAGTCCCTAACTGAGCTCCACTCCACACCCATGGCTTTTTACTCCCGGGCCCACATTTGCCACTGCTTGAGCCGCCTCGCAACTCTCCGGATACATTCCGCAGTCACCATCTCCGGCAACCGGCGAAACACTGGCCATCAGTTCGTCGACGGCGTCCTGAGCCTGGCGCAGGGGCTGCTCGACCTCGGCGTTCGTGCCGGAGATGTCGTCGCCATTTCTGCTCTCAACAGGTGCGTCGTGCTAACTTGCGCCTTTGGTGGTGGTGGTTGTATAGGATTGGGCTGTGCCTATGCACTTCCCCTTTTAGAGCCCAGGTTAGCGGGATGGTTTCAGTTTACGGTTGACTGGAGTTGGCTAAGAAAAGTCTTTGCAATTTGACGTAATTACCTTTCTCTTTTTTGAATCATGCTTCCGTATGATTGCTGTTTGATATTGGGAATGCCATACCCTCCAAAAGGTGGATGAATTGTAGTAGTTGTTTAATTATTTTATAATATAATTAATAACTATGTTCTTATATTGTTAAATTTTGGTGGGTTTTGAATCAGTGACCAGTATTTGGAGTGGTTTCTGGCTGTTGCATTTGTTGGAGGGGTAGTTGCTCCCCTCAATTACAGATGGGTATGTAAAAAGACTCTTCAAAACTCAGAAACTAAAGTGGATGAATACCAAAAAGGGTCAAAATGATTAGTTTCTAATATGATAATCAGATGGGTTCATGTTTGATGGCATTCAAAGCATTGCCAATGTAATTATTTACTTTCAAATGTGGTATCATAGGCTTTAATCATGTGTTAGTGCCATTGACTACAATATCTAATTACGGATATCCCAGATAGGGGAAGAAGTTCTTAATACTGTATATATAGTAGACTTCTCTTAATTAGGGAAGACACGTTTTAAGGCCGTGAAAACCCATTAGCCCAGAGCAAACAATATTTACATAGGAGAGGGAGTGGATTGTTACAGTAATAGTATTCTATCTCCACTTGCAGAGCTTTGAAGAAGCGAGATTTGCAATGGAGATGGTGAAGCCGGTGATGCTGATCACTGACAGTAGTTGTAGTTACTGGTACCCAAAGCTTGAAAATGATCACTTGCCTTCTCTTAGGTGGCATGTTTTCATGGATTCCCTTTCTGAGTTCAACAGCAAAGAAAGTAGTATTCAGTTTCCTGATCCAAAGATTGAATATGAAAAAGAAAACATAAGATAGGGGTACCAGCAATAATTTCTGATAGTGTTGTTTCCATTGTTCTTTTTTCAGCATTAACTACTGAAACGCTAAAGAAGCCTGCTCTGAAATCTTTATCATTCAATTACGCCTGGGCTCCTGAGGGAGCTGTTTTAATATGCTTCACATCAGGTACAGTTTCTATTTTTTATTTAAGCTTTCTTATATATTTTTACTTGCTAGAATGAATCTAGAACTTCTTTCTAAAGAATTTCCACGATCAGTGCATGTTTTCATCATAGAAGATTATGGCCCCTGAATTGGTCATTCATGTTCATGAAAAAAGAAATATGGACTCTTTTATTTGCACTGAGTAGTACAGTGAAGTTTTAGCTTTCCAACGATTAATTGGCGCCAGTTCCCTTGTTTCTCAAAAATATCAGGTTGGCCAAACCATTAAGCGACATTAATTTAATGGTTAATCCTCAATGCAACAATCCCAAAAATGCATTTTTTTAAGCAAGGAGCTACCAGTCACAGCCCCACAAGATATACTAAAATTTCAAAGGTTTGCCTTCATCTATTTGAACTCACTGCTGGTCACAAAGTTTGGAGTTTGATAGGTTTTCATTAAATAGTGAGCTTCCTTACAACAGAACTGGGGCATATAGCTTCAAAAATTACTTCATTCAAGATTATATATGCCTCTTTCCAAAATCTACAAATAATGACTGTTACCTATCCCTTTTAGGAATCACTTGTATGCTAAAGTTGCATAGAGCAACTACCCAGAAACATAAGTCAGAAACTTATATAAGAATTAAAATGTCAGTCATTAGTCATTTGTACTTCAAGTTCTTACCATAGAGAGACCCTCAATTTCCCACTAATCTTCTTGGTGTAATAATTGGTTTTATGTTTTTTTTCTTGGGTATAGGGACCACTGGAAGACCGAAGGGAGTAACAATAAGCCATTCAGCTTTAATTATACAATCTCTGGCAAAAATTGCCATTGTGGGTTATGATGATGATGATGTAAGTCTTTCCCTAGTGAAATGAATTTTCATTTCTGGCTGTAGAATATAAAAAATAAAACAACAATTCAAGCCACAGGATTTGGATATGTAGAAACTTAGGCATAGCATGATTTGTGTTTCCTCAAATAGATAATATGGCATAGGATGATTCAAGGAAGAATTGTTTCTAGACCCTTCCTGTCCTAGTGGCATGGTTGACAGAAAGGCTAAAGCCCTCTGTTAATTGTGTGGGTTTTTTGCAGGTCTATTTGCATACTGCTCCATTGTGCCATATTGGTGGTTTGTCATCTGCCTTGACCATGTTAATGGTAGGAGGTTGCCATATCTTTATACCAAAGTTTGATGCCAAATTGGCACTGGAAGCCATAAAGCAACACCATGTGACTTCTCTAATCACTGTCCCTGCAATAATGGCAGATTTAGTTTCCATTATCAGGTAAACCATACAACCTCCTTTATTACGAGAAATTGGGAACAAAAATTTAAGGAGACTCCGTGTTATTGCTTTTTGCAAGTATTCTTTTTGATGTATCACTGAGATAAGTCAATTGAATGATGGGAAGGTTTTCTAATGAAACATTTTATTGTTTTCTCTGAGGATATGGCATTTTCATGTTGTCAGAGTAATTTTTTTCATGTTTGTTACTCACATAGGATACATGAGATGCTTTTGTCAGTTATGCTTCCTGGTATATTTAACTCGACTAACCCATGTTCTAAGGCTCATAGCAACAAAGGCCCTGTTTGGCATTCTGCCACCCTCCTTAGTATAATGTTCTCTCTTTAGGCATCCATACAAGGCATAGGTATTTAATATTCTCTATTCTTATGATAAAGGGTTAATGAGCTAGTGGGAACTAGCCAAAAAAATGGATAGGAACTCAACAAAGGGTATGATCATGCAGTTATATGGTAGTTGATTTTTCTAAGTTCAGGTTTGGAAAGCTTTGTCAGGATGAAGATGACCTGGAAAGTGACTGAAAGTGTAAAGAAGATACTAAATGGAGGTGGAGGTCTCTCTAATGGGCTTATTGAAGATGCTATCAAATTCTTCCCAAGAGCTAAGATTCTTTCAGCTTATGGTGTGTCTCTTTTTGCTCTTTGTTCCTTCTTGTATTTTTGCTATCTTATTCCACTCTGAATTTATTTGATGATACGACATAGAACTTTTAATGTGTTGGAAGCAACTTCAAAGAAGACTTGACTTCTAATGGCCACAAGAGTAGTATTGGTCAATTTCATAGTAATAGATGTTTGTTTAAGGGAAAACAATGTAATTGAATATAGTGCTTCAGCGTGCAATTTTTTCCTGTTTTGGTAAATATGCACACAATTTTAATAGGCTTCTGTCTCAACCTCTAAAATGTTTCAACTCCTCCCACAAGCAAGGGTAACTTTGGGACTTATACAATCAGCCTGATCTGATTGTTGAACATGCAAAACTGGTAAATAGAAAGTTCCAACTCATTAAATTTGTTCACCAGCCTAACTGGGTGTATATGAGCTTATGTACAAAGTTCAATAGCTAAACAAACCCAGCCATGTGACTCTAAAATCAGATCACCAGGGCTTCTAAAGCTAAAGTGGTGTTGGTGTGGTTAAACCAACGAGATATCTTATGAAATTTACTAAAAAGGAATATCATTAGGACTAAAGCAATAAAAAGTACTAAGCCTGTAAAAACTGGTAAGGACCTGAGTAGGCTTTTGGGGAGGACATCAGCAATTAACATTGTGGTGTTCTGCCAAAATTTAGTCATTTGGCATTGTCATGCTAAAGATGGGACAGGGAATCATAATAACCTGCATTGCAAAAAAATTATTTCTTTTTGTTCCTTCTTTTGCTGAGTAGTTTTATAGTCCTTCTTCTTTCAAATTTGGGATTTCTGTGGCTTCTACTTTTTCTGTTTAACTGCTAATGAGATGGCTTAATCAAGATCATGAACTAGCTTAAGCTCAACAGAACAGTAACAAGCTAAGCTTGAGCTACCTGAGTGAGCTCTAGCTCTTGATTTAAATTCTATCAAACAGAACTTGAAGTACCAGCACTTTGTTCAAATTATTTATGCCCCTAGGAAAAATGATCTAGAAACTGATACGAAATGTTAAATTTATTCTAAAATTAATTTTGTTAATCTTTCTTAAGTTTCTTCCAATATTTCTTTTAGTTTCTTCTAAGCGCCATCTTTTACATACTTAGAAACCTTCTTATTCTTTTCTCCTCTTTCTTCTGGAATTTTTGAAGGAATGACAGAGACCTGTTCTTCACTGACATTCATGACCCTCTATGACCCAACATGTGCAAGCTCCAGGCAGGCTCTTCAAGAGTTAGTTGAAATAAAATCAAGTTCATTTCACCTGCCTGAAGGTGTTTGTGTCGGCAAGCCTGCTCCACATGTTGAATTAAAAATATGCTTTGATAGCTCAGATCATGTTGGAAGGATTTTAACCAGAGGCCCACACATAATGCTTAGATATTGGGATCAAATTCCATCAAGGCCATCAGATTCTCCTGATGAAGGTTGGCTAGATACAGGTGATATAGGGTCCATCGATGACTATGGTAATATATGGCTGATTGGACGAACAAACAATCGAATCAAGAGTGGAGGGGAGAACGTGTATCCTGAAGAGGTGAGTATCAAAAGTATTGCCTCCAACCCATGATTATTGAGAAAAGGAAAAAAAATCCAAAAGAAAGTTTGAAATTCTGCACCTTTTGTTGTTTGGTGACTGAAATGAGGAAGAGAACATGAATTAGGTTGAATTTTTTACTAGAATTTTCTATTCCCTTTCTTTCAGAAAATCTGGTCTTCTTTCTTAAATGAGTATTTAATTTGGCCTGTGGCCTCCAAAATTCTAAAAGATTTAGTTATTTGGTGACTTAGGTGGAGACCGTCCTATCACAACACCCAGGAGTCACTGGCAGTGTGGTTGTTGGACTTCCAGATGTTCGCTTGACAGAGATGGTTGTTGCTTGTATTCGAATAAAAGACAATTGGCAATGGGCTGATAATAGTCCTGTACATCCAACTGAAAAGAAAGAGCTAGTCTTATCCAGTGAAACCCTGCGGCACCATTGTAGAGAGAAGAATTTAACTGGGTAATGCTTTCTTTTATTCTATATTATCTTGGTAGGATGCATGGCTTTTAAATGTTTGTATATATTCCTTCCTCCTCTCTTGTTTTCTCTCTCTTATTATTTCCATTTCTTTTGTAGATTTAAAATACCAAAACTTTTTACTTTATGGAGGAAGCCATTCCCACTTACATCAACTGGAAAATTGAGAAGATACCAAGTTCAGAGAGAAGTTTTGTCCCACCTGCACTCCTTGCCTAGCAATCTTTGACTTTAGAGTCACTTATTCAAGGAGCAATCTATGACTATGAGTCACTTTTTCACATTGCCATTTCCAGCTGTTTAGGTGAGCAGATTCTTTGTCTCCTCTCCTTCTAGAATGAAATCTCAGTATTTATATATATGAGAAAATAGTCATTTGGTTGGAACAGTGACAGTCATAATAACGTTTTGGTGAAGAATGACTTCATAACTTTATGTTACATAAAATAATAATAATAGAGAGAGAACAAAAGAACATGAACATCTAGAGGCTTGCATTTTTTGAACCAACCAACATCTTTTTGCCATAACCAACTGCCACTGGCAAAATATACATAATAGTTCATTTGGTTCACTGTTCAACATAAAGCCTATTTGTATTGGCTTTAGCCTTTTCAGCCCGACTGCCTATCCATGAGAGAATGGTCCCAAAAACTAGCTCGACGCCTTCCTTAGGTTCACCAATCAATTGATGCCACATACCTTGAAAGATGTTCAATGTTTTATCCTTACTGGCTGCTAACTCATAAACTTTCCTTGCAGAATCCGAGGCACACACCATATCATCCTCCCCATGGACTACTAGCATTGGAACTTCTAACTCATGGCAATGCCTACTTATGTAGTCACAAACTCTCAGAAACTCCAGTGCTGTGGCTGCAGGTGGCTTTCCAGAGGCACGACGGTTTGGACTCTTTGCCACTAACTTTCTCTTCCACTCCTCTTTGTAGGACTTACTTGCCAAAGGTTTCGAAGTCACTATCCTCCAATTGGGTGCAAAGAAAGCAGCCACTGGAAGCAGCTTCTCTAGTGGCCACACTGGTTTGAACTTAGCAGAAACTCCACACATAGCTCCATTCAAAATCAACCCATTCCACTTGCATTCTTGCTTGAGGCATAAAAGTATGGTAATTGCACCACCCAGTGACTCGCCATAGAGGAAAGCAGGGAGCTTCGGGTGGTTAGCTCGTGCAGAGTCGAAGTATTGGATGCAGTCACGAACAATAGGCTGGATATCAGGGATGTGCCCAGGTAAGCCTTCAGAATAGCCATGGCCTTGGAGGTCAAGTGCATAAACAAAATACCCAGCCTTAGCAATAGCCACAGCAGTGAGCCCAAAGAGCCAGCTGCTCTCAGAGGTGTAGCCATGGACCATGGCCACAAGGCCCTTGGGTTGAAGGGTGGAATCAGGACACCAGGACTGTGTGAAGATTTTCAAGTTTTGGCTGTTTAGCATGAAACCCTCCTGGTGGAGAACATGGTGTTTTTTGTAGAATTCTTCCCTTGTGAGGTTCCCAAAAGGGCTGTTCTCATTAGCTTGGTGTACAGGATGAGCCATTCTGCTAAAACAAATGGAAAGCACAAGGGTAATATAGAAGCAGGAGAGTATGGGATGGGGGACAATGCACTTTACAACTTGATATCTTTATATAAGTCTCCATGTTGCATATCAGCTGGGTGTTATTTTTCCAACTGTCCTACTTCCCCAACCATTAATGTTCTTCATAGACTTGAAGCACCCTCTACTCTAATGCTACTGAGTAGATGCTGAATTTCTTTTCTTATCGTTACATAATTAAATTGTTGTGAGCATGCAGGTCGCCTTATTTGACTTGGAAATGCCTCTAACATACAGCTCATCTTGTCATTATTAGAATGAGCTCTGCACAAATTTCATGCACTCCTTGTCCTAAAACCTATACCTATTGTCATTAATATCAACTCCCTCAATGTTTAAACGTTATTAAATACTAAGAAAGGTACTATCATGGGTCTTTCAATTCATTAGGAATAAAAAAATATATTTAAAATTTTTTTAAAAAAAAATTGAGCATCTGTTCTGATATGCTTCTGCTTTTATGTTTTTAAAGTTAGTCGATATAAAAGTTGAATATTTTATTTAAAAATATAAATTTACTTTATTTTTGTAAAAATCACTTACAAAATTTTTAAATGGTTTTTAAATTTTTTTTTTTTTTTAATGTAAGTTTCTAAGAGTTTATGTATGTTAGTTAAAAGTTGCCACTATTTTCTTATTTTAAGAATAAAATGGAGGAAGTGTTAGAAAAAATAAAAACTTATATACATGTTTGTCAACTATTTTTTAGAATAGTTCTCTTTTCTCTATAACAAAAAAGTTTGACAATTAAAAATTATTTTTTATTTTCTATTTTATATTCTTAAGAACATAAAATAAGTTGTTTTCTTTTAATTGTTTTTTTTTTTTCATTTTCATTTGTTTTGTAAGAGTTGTTTTTTAAAAATAATTATACAAAAATATAAAATGATTAAAAATAAAATATTAGATATAAAAATTATTTTTAATATATAATTAAAAATATTAAAAATAAGTTAAAAGTATTTAAATTTTCAAATAAATTTTTATTTTACAAAACAGTTTTCAACAACTATTTTTCAAAAATAGTCAAGAAACAACCCTTAAAAACTATTTTTTATATTTGAGTTTTTAATGAAATCTTATTACGAATGTCATATATAACATGATTTGAACACTAATAATATTTTTATCTTTTTATTTTTGTTTTTAACAACTCATTTCAATTTCAGAACTCAATATTTAAGAAAATATTCCTTAAAAAAACCAATAAATAATATATTTTGTCTACTATCCTTTATAAAAAAAAATACAAATTTGAACACTTCTAAATAATCAATTATCATAAAATATAACATTGTTGATGTTATTGTGTACGATCGAAGAGACATACCATATCTTTTTTTAAATAAGTATTTAATATCCATTGATTTGATCCATATCAACGTGTAAATTAAAAACTATTTTAATGATATTTTAAAATTTTTCATTTTACATTTATATATTTTAATAATAATTTTTTTTTGCAGCCTCAGATCCACCTAGCTAATTCATTAAATAGGTGAACCCCACACAACAGCCCATGTGACACTGCAGAGGCAATCAAGCCGCCTGCAGTTGCACCCACTCCTCTCCTATCTCCCAACTATATAAATATATTTTATATAATTTCCCAAAGTCGGTTATGAAAGTGATTTTTAAAATATTATTTTATAAAAATGATGTGTTTTTTCCCAAATTTTTAAAAAATATTTAAATTAATACTTACATTAATATTTGATAAGTACTTTTTTTCAAAGTTATTTTCATATTATGTAACACATCATCTGAAATATTATTAAAGTAATTTTATATTTATATTTAAATTTAACTATTAAATCATTTTTATAAAAAAAATATGATTAAAAATGTTATTGAAAGTTAAGGATGGAGTAAAATTGTTGATTATTTCCTGAGTTCTAAATAATTGTTCGTTTAAATATAATTGCCCTCCGTGAAGGTCTTTACTCTATTCCCGACTCAAGAATCAGAAATAGCCTATATTTATCAAGAGCTTGTTTAATAACGTGTTTTAAAATAGTTTTTTAAAACACTTTTTAAAAATAATTTATTAATATTTTATAAAATTAAAGTCTATTTAAAATTTTGAAATATGTTTTTAAATATTTTTTAATAATTTATATAAATAATATTTTATTTTTAATTATTTTCATATTTTTTAAAAATAAGTTAATAAAAATCTAGAAACATTACATTCTTAGTGGGTCCCAAAAGCAACATTTAAGAGGAGAAAACTGCGTTTCTAAAACAGTTATAACCAACCATGGCATGCTCAATTTTCCACTTTCCACACAAGAACAAGACCAAGAACATGAGCATGTGAGAGGGTTGGGAAGGGCATGTCAAATCACAAGGATTGGGGAGGAGATCAGCTAATGATAAGGACAGTGGTCCTTTGAAAATTTTGTGAGGCCAAAACTAGCCACCCCCATGAAGGAGGGGGTGGTGCCCACTGCCCACATCTTGCTCTGCTCACAAGACACCAACCAGCTGGCTCATGCTGTTACCCCTAAACTAATTGAATATGGGAATATGATAGTCATAAGATAATGATCACATTAATTAATGGAGACAAGCTTTGAAGTGAAGAGGACATTGCATAGACCTGAAAATGGGAAGGAGATCATAGAAATCTATCTCTTCACTCAATTCAATCTACATTACCTTATTATCGGCACATGCATTGCATGTAACCCTAAAAACAAAAAAATTAAATGACATAGAATTAATATTGAATTAGAGATCAAGTTTGTTTATATTTTAATCAAAAGTTTTAAAATTCAACTTTGAGCCAATTGTTGACCAAACCCAACGTGTAGGAGAGATTTTTTTTAATAAAAAAAAAAACTAAATATTATATGTATTTTTTTGGAAAAAAGAGTTGTAAATAAAATCATAAAAAGCCAATAATTCTAATTTCACCTTTGGATACCTTTTATTGATCAAATATAGATTTTGACAAGGAGTTGTAGTCAAGCATTTTTACTCGATGTCAAATTTTCCTCTCAAAAATTTTGTATGTCTTTCCTTCTTTGTTGAAAATATATCCCTTAGATAGGATTGAAAAATAAAATAAATTATGAAATTTTATAATTATAAGATTAATTAATCACTTCTATATCTCATAGAAATAAATATGTTTGATATTTTTAATCTTGCTCCTTTTTTATAACTATATAAAACATAAAGAGAAAAGGACCATATATTCTAAAATATGACAAATTAAAAACACATAAATAAACAAATAAATAAAAGAGGCTCTTTTGTGGAACACCCACTTGTATGATCACATTTATAAAGCAATTGTATTGTGATTTAAATGTACTTTTAGCCACTTTCTGTCTTGGTTGAATAACATGTATTTCCACGATACTCATTTTTCCAATTATGAAGCATAGTTAAGTCATTCTACTCACATTTGACCTAGTGTCTAAGTGGTTGTAGCCAATAATGGGTCAAGAAATTGAATTGTGATATGGGTGGGAGCTTTTAAGAAATACAAATAACTTTAGGTTTTTTTTTAAAATATGACAAGCATTTGGAATAACTAGTGGATTACAACTTTAATGTATTGTAATTGATGCATTGGTCTTTACACCCTTAATGTTTTTCATTGGTTGGTTCCATTAGCACAAAGCCGCTCCAAAATTGGCTTGGTTCCAAGATGTAGAATTTATGTTGAAACACCATTTAATGGGGCTATTAGGACTTGGGTCTCTTTCTTGGAAGGGGCATCAAGTGCATATATCTTTTCTGATTAAGCAATTTCTAAATGTTTGAATAGATCTTAAAGAGATCTCATTTCCTCATGAATTTATTATTATTTTTTTTATATGTTGTATCCATGATACTATCATTTATTTCGATGGAGTAGCAGTATGCCTTCTTATATTTCTACATCTATGATTTGAATTGTATCATTAAAATTAATAGGAAATGAACGGTTATGGTAAGGAAAAGTTCAATTAAAAGTGAGAGAAATAGATTAAAATTGGAATAAAAATATCATTTGATTAGTTGATCCTCAAAAAAAAAAAAAAGAAGTTTGTTGTTGAGTGAGAAATGGAAAATTCATGAAAAATTACAATCATTACCGCCTAATAGAGCACCTACATGTCTTCATTCACGTCGTTTTTTTGACCAAATAAATTATTCACATTCAAAAACATATATATATATATATATATCTAATTTAATTACTGTATTGGACTCATTGCCTCATTATATAATTAGTTCTATGTTAGATTAATTGCTTGACCATTTCCTCCTATTTGTTATCAGGCCCCCTAAGATTGCTATTGAGGGTGGTAGCAAAGACATGTTCAATCTTAAATTTGTATGCCCGCTGTTGTAACTTATTCAGTGAATGTAAGTTAGGGGATGGGGTGGTTTATTTTGGTAACTTATGAAGAATATTTAAAGCTTAAATTTCTTTCTTATAGAAAATAATTATAAAAAAAATTTGATTTTTCTTCCCAACTTACATGAAGATTTGTGACGAGAAATATTTTTTTTCCGGTCATTTATAAGTAATTTGTTAAACAATACTCAATGCAATTATTATAAAAAAATAGAGAACTTGAAACCAATACCGTAATCAAACAATTGTTTCTTTCAAATATCAGTTTTCAATTTTCAATTAACAACAGCTAGATCTATAGGACATACATGAATACATACTTTAAGAGCAATGCACTTACCAAATTCGAAGTGAAATCAATTGCAAAATCGACTCCGTTATGATCAATTTAGAGACAACGAAACAGCTAAACACAACAAAATTGATTTAGGTTTTATAATTTAAAAATTAGTAGTATCCATAATCTCAACTTAAACATTTTTATTTGCTATCAAATTTTTAAAATAAAAAAATAAAAATAATTACCAAACATATTTTAAGTTTCTCTCTAGTTAATTAAAATAAAATTAAATATTGGAATCGATCATTCAAGTTGGAATTTTTTTTAAATGTGAGATTCCTCCAAATTTATAATTTTTTTCTTTATCCCTATTCCGTAGCCACCAATAGAAAAGTGGATAGACACTTTTTTTTTTATTCTTTTTCATTTTTAAATAAATCTAATTTTTATGAGGTTTTCAATAATACCGTCAAATTATTTTGTGGTATCATTTATAGAAGTGATTCAAGGTGGAAAAAAATTATATTATTTATTTGTATATTGACATGAATTTTTTATACAAATATTATTTTGTATTAGTTTGATTGCACTTTTTCAAATAAGTATAGGTCTTTTGGTAACTATTTTTTATAATAATTTTCTCTTTTTCGAGAAACAAAAAATAAGAAATATAATGTTTTTAGAAAATATTTTTTAGTTATTTTTTTATTTTTTGAAAATCATTTTAAACCATAATTATATAAATATAAAATATAATTTAAAGTTATTTTTAAAATATAAAAAAAAACATGTTAAAAATATTTTAGATTCTGAAATAAACTTTTATTATATAAAACATTAAAAATTATTTTCGAAAACAATCCTCTGTCGATTTTTTTACCTTTATTAAATGTCCAAATTCAATTATACATGTTAAGGCTAGGGATTTAAAGTTTGTTATACTAAAGTAAAACTTAATAAGAATAACAAATTTTAATACATAAGTCATCATTCTAGAAATCTAAGAAAGAATGAGAAAAAGACCATTATGCATGGCTCATAATATTTAGCTTCCATCATCCTTATACTTCATCCTCACATAAATAAAAGGCATAGGATTCCAACAATTTTTAGAGTCAAAAAAGAAGTTATGCAAGGTGGCCCTAAGTCCAAAGCTTTCTCCAACCATCATCATTATTTCATAATTCACTGTTGGCTCTCTGAGAGGGGCTCATCATTTCAATTATTTCTTTTAAATAATTCTTTTGTTAATAATTACTTTTATATATATATATAAAATTCCTAACCTAGTTTTCGAAAAGTTTAAAGAAAATGTAAAAGAAAGAATAAATTACTTATTAAGTATTTTTATAAAAAGTATTACAAATTATTTTTGACTTGTTAAAAGTATTTTATAAATTTTGTTGAATTTCCAATATTTCTTCAAAAACATTTTTTTAAGTTAAAATTGATTTTTAAAAACACTTTTTAAACTAACTAAAAAATAATTTTTAAAAACATTAATAAATGTAGTTAAAATTAGTTTGACGATAATTTTAGAAAGTATTTCAAAAATATTTAATAGGTAATTCTTTTAAACACAATTTTAGAAAAAAACATTTCCACTGAAAATAGAAGAAATGTTGTCAAATGCACTCTTAATTGATTTTAATGCTACACGTGTAGGAGGAAATTTTGGCCCGAGTGTAGAGAAAATATCATAAATGAAAATGAAAAATAGGTAAGGGCTAATGACAGTCAAAGATTAGAGAATTCTAAAGAATAAGGACCAATAGGAAAATTTTGACATTAGGCTTTATGGCTACCTCCTAACAAAGATATTTATATTATTTTATTTATACTTCGGTATTTATTTTTAAAAATTATTTTTTAATGTTTTACGGAATAAAAGTTTATTTGGAAATTGAAAATACTCATAACTTGTTTTTTTATGTTTTTAAAATAACTTTTGTACATAATACTTTATTTTTAATCATTATTCTATTATTTTTTAAAACAATTTTCAAAAAATAAGTAAAAATAATTGAAAAGAACTAAAAATGTTTTTTATTTTTAAAAATAGAAAACTAGGACCTATTTACTAACCGTTTTAAAACAGTTTTCTATTATTTAAAACAAAAAAAAAAAACAAGAAACTAAGTTTGATAAGCAAAAACTGTTTTTTGATAATATTTTTAATTATTTTTTATTTTTACTTACTTTTTTGGAACATATTTAAAAAATAATTATACAAATGTGAAATAAGAATCCTAAGGCACAAGCAATGGTGGTGGACAACATTTTGTACTCTCTTTGGTTTTCTTTCTTAGTTTGTTTTGTATATTTTTTTTGTGAGAGAGAGTTTTATATTTGGTTGTATTATTTGAATCTTATTTGTGGATAGCTAGGAGCTATCTTTGTTGGTGTTGAGCTGCATCATAGAGGATACATTTCCCTCCTCATTTATTTTTGTTCATTCATTTTCTGTTTTGTAAATATTTTTTGTGTTATTCTATCGTATATTTGTTTTCATGTCATATTTTCTTATACTTAATTGTTGGTATTTGTTTCATTATGTAAATACATTATTGTTTCTATATTATATTAGTTGACTTATTTTATTAGCTAATGGAAAATAAGCATGTTGAAAATATTTGCTCTATTATTTGGTTTGTAATTTTTTTTTTTTTTGCATTATTATGATTATTTTTATATGCAATCGAATATTTATTTATTTGATATGTTTATTTAACTCCTTTAATGATTCTAAAACCTTTTTTTTTTGGTAAAGTAAAAAATCTGAAATATTTCTTAAGCTTTTTTTTTTTTTTAGTATCTAGAAAATCTTTTTACCAAATTAAAAAGGGTTTGAAAATTTTCATTTTTGAATAAAATATATCAAAAAAAATTATTAAATTAAAAGGGTTTATAAAATCTTCTTTTAAATCAACTATGCATAGAAATTTTTTTTGTTAAACAAAAAATGTTTTAAAAAATTCCTTTTAAATAAAATATGTCTAGTGTGGACCCCGTATTTCGCTCGATGCGTTCCCACTCGATGGTGAAACTCTTTTTTTTCATTTGTTTGGTGAAATTTTGATTTTTTTTTTTTTTAGAAAAAGCTTTGGAGTCATCACTTATTTTTATTTTATTTTTAAAGCAAAAACAAAATAAAAAAGAAAATCTTAAGTGTGACTCCTTATTTGGAAAAGATGATTTACGAAAAAAACTAAATCTGGCTCGGGGGTTAAGTTACTTATTGGGAAGGTACGATAAAGACCGTAACACCCCTCTAAGTCCCTAAAAACGAGTCTCTACTAATGAGATAAAGCAAGCATGACAATTGGTAAGGAAGTCAATGGATACCAAAATGAAATAATCAAATAATAAAGCGAGTCATGCATAAGAATAAACGAAGTGAGAATGAGATCATACCTTAGCAGCAATTAATAGTGCGCTATTATGGAAACACGGTTAGTTCAAGTATAAAATCATCACATGCATATCAAAGAGCAAGATAAAGATTAAACAATATTTATTAAGCATAACAGCTAATAATCAAAAGAGAAAACTCATATGTAGGGCTCCACCAAAGCCCAATTTATCTTATATGAATAAGTCTCACAAATTCTATTATTTTGAAATTATGAAATATTCATTCTTACTTATTTAAAATAAAGAGAAACAGAAAATTATTTGAAAGTTGAAGAAAATTTGTACAAGTGCATACCAAAATGAGAATGGTAGCAGACTTACTAAAATCAGGATTTTTGGCGATCTAAAACCCTAATAAAGGATGAAAAATTGTAGAATTAAAAAAATATATTTGAAAACTATAGTGGAATTAAAATTGTTCGAGAGAAAACCAGAATTTTGAAATTTATTGGAAAATTGAAGTCTCGAAAATTATTTGAAAATTGGAGTCTTGAAAATTAAATTTAAGAATTGAAATTTTGGAAATTAAATTTAAGAATTGGAATTTTGGAAATTAAATTTAAGAATTGGAATTTTGGAAATTAAATTTGAAAGAAATTGGAATTTTGAAAAATTATTTGAGAATTGGAGTTCTAAAAATTAAATTATGAAAATTGGAAACTTGGAAATTATTTAAAAATGGAAGTTTTGAATATTGGAATTTTGGAAAATTATTCGAAGATTAAAGTTTTGAAAATAGAAGTTTTGAAAATTAAATTTAAAAATTGGAATTTTGAAGAATTATTTGAGAATGGAATTTTTTAATAATAATAATAATAATAATAATAATAATAAATAAATAAATAAATAAAATAATAATAATAATGAAAATAATAATGATTAAATAAATAAATGTGAAAATTGAAATTTTGGAAATTAGAAACTACATTTGGAAATAGGAATTTTGAATAATTTTTTGAAAATGGAATTTTAAAAATAAATAAATAGAATAATAATAATAATAATAATAATAATAAATAAATAAATAAATAAAATAATAATAATAATGAAAATAATAATGATTAAATAAATAAATGTGAAAATTGAAATTTTGGAAATTGGAAACTACATTTGGAAATAGGAATTTTGAATAATTTTTTGAAAATGGAATTTTAAAAATAAATAAATAGAATAATAATAATAATAATAGCGAAAATAGTAATGGTTAAATAAATAAATGTGAAAATTCAAATTTTGGAAATTGAAAATTAAATTTGGAAATCGGAATTTTGAAGAATTTTTTTAAGATGGAATTTTAAAAATAAATAAATAAATATAATAATAATAATAATAGCGAAAATAATATTTATTAAATAAATAAATGTGAAAATTGGAATTTTGGAAATTAGGAATTAAATTTGGAAATTTGTAATTTTGAAGAATTTTTTAAAGATGGAATTTTAAAAATAAATAACTAAATAAATATAATAATAATAATAACGAAAATAATAATGATTAAATAAATAAATTTGAAAATTGGAATTTTGAAAATTGGGAATAAAATTTAGAAGTCGGAATTTTGAAGAATTATTTAAAAACGGAAGTTTTGAAAATTAAATTTAAAAATTGGGATTTTAAAAATTAAATGTGAAAGAACTTGGAATTTCGGAAATTAGAGTTTTGAATATTAAATTAAGGAATTGAAGTTTAGAAAACTATTTGAAAATCAAAATTTTGGACAATTATTTGAAAATAGAAGTTTTGGAAATTATATTTAGAAATTGGAATTTTGAAAAATTATTGTGAAATTGGAGTTTTGAAAATTAAATATGAATTTAGACTTTTGGAAATTAAATTTGAAAGAAATTGGAGTTTCGAAAATTAAATTTAAGAATTGGAATTTTGGAAATTAAATTTGAAAGAAATTGGAATTTTGGAAATTATTTGAGTTTAGAGTTTTGAAAATTGATTTTAAGAGAAATTTCGAAAAATTAAACTTTGGTATTAAAATATGAAGAATTTAAAAAAAAAAAAAAAAAAAAAAAAAAAAAAAAAAGAAGATAAAACGTGGGAGGAGTTGCATGCCAAGGTGGCCATGCATGAGCGTGGGCCCGGGATGAAGTGGTTAGGTGGCGAACTATTGGATGATAGATGAACCAACTTCTTTGGAGTTGACATGGTAAATGGTAATTGCAATCCCTACCACATATGCACGTCAATAGGCATGATGTTGATCCAGTGAAAAGAGCGATGCATGCTGCCACCTTGGGACCAACACTAGGTAGAGTGGAAAGGGGATCAACCACCTCTTGAAGGTCCATTTCACTAAAAAAAGCAAACCACTCTAAAATCTTCCTCTCAAACTGTAACGCCCAAGTTTTTTTTAGGGATAATTTAGGAAAATAATAATAATAATTTAATTAATTAATTTAATAAAATGAAAGAGGGGTAAAAATATAATTTTATGAATAAATACCCTAGGTATAAATTGGAAATTCTTTTCTTCCTATTATTTATTGAATAGTATTCCTCTTCCTATTATTTATTGAATAATATTCATATTCACAGAATTCCAGAGAACGTAAAGTTGGAGTCGGAATTCAGAGTTGAAGAACGGATCTCTATAGGTAAGATTTTAACCCTTAGATTAATATTTTAGATTCATTAGTTAATTTTAAACACATTAGATATTTTTTGGAAAATCCAAATCTAGGTTAGGGTTTGTTTATTTAACTTTTAGATCAAAATGTTTGAAAATTTGCTAGTATAGGTTGATTTATTGATGAAGATAAGAAATTTTCAATGGAATAGAAAAATAAATAAATAAATTTAAAATGAAAAAAAAACAGAGGAAGAAAATAAATTTTAGATTTAGATAATAAATAGATAAGTCGTTTGTGGATGCTTTAGATTGAAAAGAAAATAAATAAATAAATATATAAATAATAAAAAGAATTGCATGATTTTTGGATTTTGGAGGGGTGATATAAATACCTGTATTTATGGTATTGAGGCATTGTATTTGTGTGCACATTGTTGGAAGATTTAAAAAAAAAAAAAAGGTGTGTGCATTGGATGGAAAGAAGGCCTTGGAAAATATATATATAAATGAATCATCATAATAATGATGATGACAATAGGAAGAACTTGCTTTATTTTATTAGTTTTGTTTGTACTAGAGACAAGTGGGTAATGGTTTGGGTGGCCATTGAATTGGATAATTAATAAAATAATAATATTTAGTTTTAGGTTAATAAATAGGATAATAGTAATAATGATTTAATGTAATAAATAGAATGAGAGATTTAGTAAAAAAAATATTAGAATTTTATAATGAAATAAAATTGCAATTTAATTAAATTAGTAATGTGTTATTAGAAACAATTGAGAATTTATTAATTTATTTAAATAAGGAATATATTAGTTAAATTATAGATAAATAGTAATAGTTATTTATCTTATATTATATTAGGTGAAGAGTAGATTTTCCAGAATTATTTTTCTCCCAAGTTTTTGAGACTTCTTTTGAGGTAAGGGAAATTAGTGCAGTTTTTTTTTTTTTTAGAAACAAATTTTTATATACATCATTTTGAAACGTTTTGAGTTATTATTCGTTTTATACATGAATCAAATATGTTTTGTATGAAAAGTATGTTAGAACCTTATATTTTGTTTATAACAGAGAAATATGGAGATATTATGCTTTGTAAATTTGAATAATTGAAATAAGTGTTTTACTCTAATTTGTTTGGCCCTTGTCAACGGGATATAATAGTTGATCTTTACATTTCTTAGTGGAGAATGTAATTTATTTGGACCCCAGCCTCTAGGGGTTTGGTTAGAGGTTACTAGTACTAGTAATATTTGGTTTCGTCCACCTTAAAGGAACAATTTGAGACTAGCCACCTATTTGAAAAGTCTCACCTAACTGTGTATCATTTAATGTTTGATGACCAAAGTAAATAAATAATTTGAATGTTTTGATTAAATTTGATATAAAAATGTTTGAATAAAAAATAAAAGTGTACATTTAAAAGTTTTGAATGTATTGGCAAAATTGACTCAAAGGTTTATGAAAATAATTAATTATAATATTTCATATTTTGCAAGTGAACTTGAAATATTTGATCAATGAACTGCATTAATGATCCTTATTAAGCTTTGAGTTCATTCCCCTTTGTTGATAATTTTTTAGGTACCCTTAGTTCGGGTGAGGAGTGATGGCTAGGTCGGGGAATGGTCATCATTAGGATTTTGCTTAAGATGTTATTTTGGACATTATTAGCTTATAAGTTTATGTTCATTTGGATTATTTGGTTTTTGGAAGCTATTTAAATTTTAACTTACAAATTTTTTTATGATAGTTTGAAGTTGAGATTTGGAGATTATGAAAATTTGTTAGCACTTGATTTGTTTGAGTTTGCAATATATTTGGATAATGGATTTTGGTTGATGATTGCTTAGTTTTAAAGTTAAGTTTTGAAGATTTTAGAATTTTGTTCCACTACTTTGAACATGTATTTGGTAATTGGTAACTTCCGGTTACAAGATAATTGTTTGGGTCAGGTTACACTTTAAGCCTTCGGGTTTGAGGTGTGAAATGATTGTCACGCCCTTGGAGTGGGTCTTGGGGCGTGACAGAAACCATGGATAGCCGATCCAGAGATGAGAACTCATAAAAATCAAAACCCCCAACATTCCCGGATAATTTTCCAATGACGAAACAAAATCCACCATTTTAGTAATCCTCCCAATACTATTATTTGATGAACACAAAAACTGAATCTAACATTCAAGTGGGTCCTGCCAAAGCACCCTTGCACCAAAGTACTTCACTTTTCCAGTTACACCGAGAGTTGCAGAACAAAAAATGGAGCTTTCAAGGCCTGAAGTGCAAGTTTTGAACCAAACTTCTCGCGAACACAACTCAACCCATTCCAAAGAAAGTTGTTGATCAAGTTGGACTTCTCATCAATGGCGTCGTCGATCACTTCACAAGAAAGGTCAAAGAGGATGGTGTGCTGGCTATTGTCGGCACTGTAGAGAGAAGCTCTCGAGATTGAAACAACAACTTCCAAACTAAAGACAACTTCTGCAAGGTACATGAGGAAAAGAATTGTTGCTCGGCTTAGGCTGCTCTTCTCTTTCTTCTATATTTCGCTTTTGGTACGGCCTAGGTCGTCCAGTAGTTGCAGCTGAATTTTAGAAAATGATGGATGGAGGTACAAAGCTCGGGTAAGGGAATGGCAACGATAGGAAAAGAAATGAGTTGATGGGAATGAATGCTTTTGTTACTGCCATGTGAAATTAGGATAGAGAGAGCTTGAGAGAGAGAAAAATAGGAAGATTAAAGATGGATAATATGGATTCATATGGTCTGGAAATAAGAGAAAGACAGCTAAGTGCAGAAGAAAGGAGGTTGAGGTTGGAGAAATGGCGCGGGCTACCTAGGTTGTGATTGATAAGTTGGGAAGGATGAAGGCGGGTGGGTGTTGATGGCTAGGTGGGTTAGGTAATGGGTATGGTGTCGGCTTGAGAGTGAGCAGAATGGAGTTCAGAAAGGTTTCAAATGGAGATCTTCCAAGCATTTCATATAGGATCCCGAAATGGGGCCGCATAAACAGATTAGAAATCAAGCATAAAAATGCATGCAAATAAACTCAAATCCCACAGGATTATGCAAAAGTTCCCAATGCTCCTATTTAGACACCAAAATAGAATCCTAATATGCGCAAAAATAATAGAACCGTGTGAAAAAAAAAAAAAAACGGGCAAGTTCTCGAAAACACACCTATGCTGCTACTCCCTTTCCGACTTTTTTTCCTCCGAAACTGAAAATCCCTATCCCACTTCCTCTGTTTTCTCTCCAGATATCACCTCTTCTCAAAAGAAAAAAACCCCTGCACTCTCTCCAGCTAATCCCATTTTTTTGTCTAGCTTTCACCCACTTCCCTGCTCACCCCACTCCTCCGTCATCTGTTCAAAATATCCCACCATGAGCATAGAGGTAGGTGCTCCTCCATGAATAGATGTGATCTCATGCAACCGTTCAACACTTGAAGAGACCGACCCCCACTCATTCCAACATACTGCCAACTCTTCCCGGGATGGTAAAAAAACAAAAAAAAAAAAACCTTTTCCACAAAAGGGGTCTACATCTGGATTTATTTTTTTATTTTATTAAATAAATAGCCCATAAAATATTTTTTTAATAAATAAGCAGCCTAAAAAATCATTTTTAATAAAAAAAGCAGGTGAGAAAATCATTTCTTTAGTAGAAAAACAACCTAGAAAATCATTTTTATAATTTAAAAAATAGTCCAAAATTTATTTTTCATTATATAAAAGTTCTAGAAAATTATTTTTACTAGAGAAAATAGTTTAGAAAATCTTTTTATTAATAAAAAATGGTCCATAAGTTTTTATTTTTTTATTTTAAAGGTAAAAAAAGTCATTTTCTTATTGTAAAGCATTTGATAAAATTGATGGACTTTCTTTAATAAAAATAAATTGATTTGGTAAAATGTCTTTTTGAGGAAATTAAATAAAAATTATCTTTCTAAAATGAATATTGGATTTGGAAATAATTTTTGTAAATAGAAGTTATATATATAAGCTTTTATTTAATAAAAATTAGGTTGGAAATAAAATTGGTAAAAAATCATTTTGAATTGGAATTTTTTTTAAAATAAAAAATATCACTTTCCTAGAATAAAGATCGGTTGAAATATTTTTGTAAATAAAGTTGTAAAACTAATTTTCTTAAATGAAGATTGAATATGGAGATAATTGTGTAAATAGAAGTTGTAAAATTCTTTTCTTTAATAAAAATTGGGTAGGAAATAGAAATTTTTTTTAAAAAAAAAGAAAGAAAAAAATCATTTTGAATTTGAATATTTTTTAAATAATTTGTAAAACCACTTTCCTAAAATAAAGATTGGTTTGGAACTATTTTTATAGATAAAGTTGTAAAATTAATTTTCTTAATTTGAAGATAATTTTGTAAACAAAAAACTGCAAAAATAAAATAAAATAAAAATCTTTAATAAAAATTGAGTTGGAAATAGAAGTTGTAAAAAAAAATCGAATTGGAATATTCTTTGTAAATAAATTTTAAAAAATCCTTCTTTAAATAATTTGTAAACATCATTTTTCTAATAAACAAAAAATTAAATTGAAATATTTTCTTGAAAATAGAGTCTTAACAATTCATTCTTTTTCTAGAAAAAATAAATAAAAATTATTTTCGTGTAAATCAAATCAAATTTAAACATTTCTCTTCCAATAGAATTGGACTTAACAAATTCTTTTAATAAAAACAAGAAAAGTCTTTGAAAATAAATTTGAATGTGAATAAAATTAAATGTTTTAATAAATAGATGAAAGTTTTGTGAATAATCAAATTGAGGATATAAATTGAATTTTTTTTTTGTAAATAAATTCTTTCAAGATTTCTCAAATTTATATTATGATATTTGGAATAATAAACATCTTTCCTAATAAATCATTTTGTATATTTATCTTATACCATTTAATTTGTAATTTATTTTTTATCTTATCTCATGTTGTATGTTCACACTTGTATCATACTTTTTTAGGTATCATGTTTGATTAATCAATTCTCATAATTCCCTTCATTCTTTTAGTAGAAATCGTAGATATGCAAGCTTGGAGAGGTGTTATAGGTTGTTATTATTGGTTTGCGAACTTGTCATTTTTTCAAATAAGGAATCATATAAAGTTTCTCAATAAGTTGTATCGCAATCTGGTTGTGAAAATATCTATTGATGAAAATAAAAGGGGACTTAAGCTTTCGTGGTAAAACTTAACAATTCAAATTGAGTTAAATGGAGGTTCATGATGGAAGATTTCCTCGCAATCAAAGATTTGTCAAATATTCCTAAGGGAGAAGAATATAGATTCAAATATATTTTTGAATTTGGAAGGAAGAAGATGACTAAAAAAGCAATTGCCAGTATTAGGCAATGGATCGATGCATCCTCACATCATAATGTGACAAATGAAGAAAGTGCTTAGGACTTCCAAAAGAAATTGAAATCAATATTTGAATAAAAAATTATTAGAAATAAAATTTTATTTTTAAAGAAGTTAGTGAATATGAAGTTAAAAGATAAAATTTTAATGACATATCACTTGAATGTTTTTCAAAATATGGTAAATCAACTGACTACTATAAAAATGATTATAGATGATGAGATGTAAGCCCCCTTAGTAATATCAAGGTGTATAATATTTTAAATATATAAAATAAATTTAATTTTAGATAAATGAGTTCCTTTTTTTTTCTTTTTTCTTTTCAAATCATTGTGCATGTCATACTTTTTCCTTTATCAATCCAATCCAGGACCACATGGCTTGGCTTGAGGCTAACCCAAGTTTGGGCGCTTGGAATCTAAGTATAGGACAAATAGTGGTTTTGATACATGCCCACCATGTAATTTGAACATTAATATTAATAAATAAATTTTAAAGGGTAAAGCCCATTTCTAAATATTTTAGGGTCTAAACATTGAAATATGATGCTTTCTTGCCCTACAATATTATATTACTTGAAATAAAGTTACTAAACAAAATTTTGATTCCCAAACCACACTCCCAATAAGCACAAATAAATATATTTGTTAATAAAAAGAACATATCATGGATCCAAATTTGGGCCCATCATCTTTTGAAATTAAATAAATTGAATAAAATGATACAAAAGCCATAAAGAGTTGCACTCCAACTTAGCTTTTTATGATGATATTGCTACATGACTTAATTTTGTTTAAAAATATAATTATGTGATACTTTCCCTAATTCAACATTTTGTCATTGAATTATTATTATTATTATTATTATTATTATTTTCAATTTTGATTCTTATGTGTAAACTTATTTTTCTATATATTAAATTAATGCCTATGAAGTAGTTGAAATTGGGAGAGAATTGATTTATACTTACAAAGGAGCTGTTGGTACAAAATGGACTTATGAAATAAGAAATGAACATAAAGGGTGCTCTTAATATGGAATAAAATTTTAAAAATTAAAATTTTTAGGCCTCTTTTGAAAAAGTTGTTTTTGACTTTAATTAAAAATTAAAGTTAAAGCTAAAATCATGATTGTTGACGTACAACCAATAATATTTTTTCCAATTAGATTCATTCAAGTAAATGACAAGTATATTTGTAATAAGATATGTATGAATGGTTTTTTTTTTGTACGTCTCTTCAAATCTTAAGTAAGTTTTTTGAAGAAACAACTTATGACTTTTTTTAAGGAGTTTTGCTCATACTTTTCCAGCCTTCTCTCCATTTTGGTCTATCATGCATAGAATCGATCGTCCACCTTTGCCAAATGAGAATGCATTCCAGGAGGTAAGTTAGTCATATATACTTGAGACTTTTAGTTCATTTCCCATAGACAACGCCAATTGTTGGCGCCATACACCAACAATGATAATATTAGTATTATAAAAACTTTATTAAACACAGAATAACTTATTACATTAATCAAAATTGACCTTCTCTAATAAGCGACGATTTTTTGGCTTATACATTAATTCTTTTCAACTCATGAATTTTTCTAACAAAATCAACCAAACAGACACAAAAAAAAAAATCTTACACGATAACTTTACTATCCAAAAATATTAATTATTTTTCATTGAAACATTTCTAATAAATATACTATGGACAAAAGTGATACAAAGTAGAAGCACTTCCAAAAGAAGGTTAATTATTTAGTATTTACCATAATGTATTCCCTTTTTCTTAAAGTTATTATCTTGCATGCACAATTAACATTGGATCTCCAATAAATGAAGTGGATGCAACAAAAGTTGAAGTTAATGGGCATGGGCTACGTCACTTAGCTTTAGAAAAGAAAAGAGAAAAAGTGACATCATTAATTATAAACTAATCATGATTAGAATCATTATTAATTAAACAATTAACTTGTATTAGTTAAACACACTACTTTTTCTTTCTTTCCCCCAACCCCAAGATTCCTTCCTTATGGTTTAAGTAATCAATCCAATTCAAATTACCTAATCCATGACCGTTAATTCTCTCTCAAAAAATTATCCCATGCCCATATGCACCCCATGATTTTTTTTTAATATATTATTAATTATTTCTTATAAAATAATCTAAGAACAATTTTATAATGATAAAAGAAATTATAATACATGTAATTATTATTATTATTATTGTTATTTTGGTAATAAATCCAATTTTTTTTTTCTTGAAATATTTGATTAAAAAAAAAACACCCTCACAAAAGAAATTGAAAATTTGAAGTGTCAAAGGCATGGTTGACTATATGTTTGGCATGAAGCCACAAAATAACACTCAAACAACCAAAAGTACCAAGGGATGATATTCCAAATGCAAACAAGCCCTAAATCATAAATTCATAATTTTTCATATCTCAAATTTGTTTCTTTTTTTTATTTTTGTGAAGATTTTTAGGTAAAGTCAAAAAGGGCAAACATGTAAATAATGCTTATCTTGAGGTTGACTTCATTTTCCTTCACTCCCGCTCAACCCAAGTTGCTTCGCTTCACCTTTTCCACTTCTCAAAAAAAGAAAAAAAAACCCTAAAAACAGTAACTCAAAAATTCAGATTTTCCCACAAAATTGTCAGACTAAACCCCTCAAGTTCGAAACTTTTTCGACTCTTCAGTGCCACCTCAGCTCATTGCTTTGCATGTAAGTTTTGTATTTTGGCGTTTGAATTGTTTCAATATCTTTGGGTATTTGTTAATTTTATTTTTCTTTTATTTTCATTTTTTATTTATGGGTTTTGAATTGGAAGTATTGGGTGGAGCTTAGAATTAATGGTGTTGAAGGTATAAGGTAGAATATTCACTTCATTTTGCTCTTTGCGCTTCTGGGTCTGTTTGGCTGCTGAGAAAATGTGGGAAAATTGAAGAATTTGAAGGTTCGGAGCTTTTGAGGTTTTATTCCTTTTACGGTTTTCTAAAGCCCAAAAGGAAGAAAAAAAAAAAAAAAAAACTCAACTCAATGAACTGAGCCTAAAACTAGTTTTTGTCTCAGTTGGGTTCCGTTTGTTGTTTCTTTCTTTTGGGGCCGGGTTTGTTAATTTAACAGAAGATTTCAGTGGTTTGCTTTGATTTGTTCTTCTGTTCCTTCGTTTTCTTAGCACTCAAGCAGACCCTTTTGTGTTTTAGTTCAATTTTTTAACAAACTTTACCCCAGAGGAGTTTAATAATTGAGAATTTGATCAGATAATTGTCAACATTTGTGGATGTTTTTAATTAAAAATTTGCTTGATTTTACTCTGGTTTTTTTTAGCAGATTAGAAAGCTTCTGTGGGATCTGATATGGGTTCAAGATAGTGGAGTTTCTGTGTTATGTTATATTGATAGTGGCATCTTTTCGGGGTACATATGGAGAGTCCAGAGATTTTGGAGAGTATAAGAGTTTCAGATGCTAGTGTTTCTTCTTGTGGTGATGAGTCAGTGCAGCTTAGCAATAGTGTTAAAGGGAGTGAGAATCTTGGTGATGACCTCCTTGAGGATTTGGATTCCTACTTGGAAGATATCAATGATCGATTGACCATTTCAAGGATGGTGAGTAATTCTGTCATCAAGGGCATGGTGAATGCTGTTGCTCAAGAGGCAAATGAGAAAATTGCTATGAAGAACTTGGAGATGGCTGGATTGAAGGAAGCTTTGCATTTTTGTCATGTGGATGCAGATGAAACTGACCCATTTAGGTCCCTGATAAATTTCCATGAGGCAAAAAATAAAAAATGCAGGTCAGCCTCGAGCCTCTTGGCCGCTTTAGCCGAACATGACAGGCTGAGGGAATCTTTGGGAAACCTAAAAATTTCAGCTAGAGAGCAGTTTAAGAAACTCCAGAAAGAAATAAGTGGCATAAGAGGATCTAGTCCTATGAGGAGGATTAATTCAAGTTCTGAGGTGGGATTGTGTGGCATTCTACAAGAGAAGGCATCTGAAAAATGGACGGATGTGGATAAGACAATTGATACTCTAATGACTACCTTAGACACTGTGTATGAGCAAGTGAACAATATTGTATACTTATCTAAGGCATCGGTCTCTGAGTGGTTGCAGGACTGGGAGTTTCAAGGAGAAATTGAAGCTATGGTGATCGAACATTCTATTCGAAGTCTTCGGGAAGAGTTTGAAGAGAGATTGTGGAATCAGAATGCTCATTTTTGTGGTAATGGAAGTGTATACTGGCCAGAAAAGATGAAAGAGATTTCAAGGTTACGCCAAGAATTAGATGCCATTTCTAAGATGCTTTCCACATCTGAATTTGGGCAGATAATATCTCATGGTTCCTGTGAGATTGGTGAGGAATGGAATAATACAAAAGGGACTGATCACTTTCACCGCAAGGTTTTGAGCAACCATGTTTCACCTGCAACTTCAGTTTGGGAGGGAAACGGCAAACATGAGGAGTCTAAAACCAGTATGCCGGAGAATTTGGAATCATCTTCACTACTGAAGCACATGTCAAAAGAAGAATTGTTCAACCATTTTAAGACTGAGATGACAAAGATGAGGAGAAACCATGAGTCTCAAGTGCAAGAGATGGCTGAACAATATATCAGTCTAAAGGGGAAATTCTTAAAAGAAAGGGGATCTTCTTTGCCACTGAGAAAGGATAAGGAATTTGATGCAATGCGGAAAAAGATCCCAGAGGTCATCTTGAAATTGGATGATATTCTTGTGGAAAATGAGAAGTTACCCGCATTTAGTAACAATGCCGAGAGTTTAGGAAGTTTGAAGGACAGATTAGACACCCTTCTTTCAGAAAACCACCAGCTGAGGGACTCACTTACAGATAGGAAAAAGGAAGTTAGATACCTCTCGACACAACTTTCTGTTGCTGCAGAGAAAATGTCACAACATTCTTTGGCAGAGGCAAAATTGTTGAAAAATATAGGGAATCTTAAATCTGCTATAGAAGATGCAAAAATAGAAGCTTCCATTAGTGAAGATGTAAACAAATGCATTCTCAGCGAAGTGACTAATCAGATCAAATGCGATACTGAAGAGTCAAATATGGAGTCTACTCTTATGCAACAGATTTATGAAGTTATTTTAAGAGAAGCTGCCCAGAATTCTGAGACTACTAGCAAATATGAAATTGAAGATTCAGACCTGGAGTTCATTATCATGCAATGGCTCTCTGCAATCATATATAGAGAAGCGATGAAGGATGCTGAGGCAAAACTCAATATCATGAATGTGAAATATGATCGTGAAAATGAAGCTCGAGTTTCCATTGAAATCAAGGTAGTGGAAAAAGAAAAGGCATTGAGATTAGAGTTTGACGAGAAAGAAAGATTAAAGCAAGAGATAATCTTACTGGAAGCATCACTTGAAGAAAAGGAGAGGTGTGCACTGGAAATAGCAGATGCATTAGTGAAAGAAAAGGAGCAGTTCGAGCTAGCTTCTCAAGAGCTTAATAATTTGAGAGAACATACAAATCAGCAGCAGATATTTATTTCTGAGAGCAGTCATGAAGCAGATATAACAAAGGGTAATTTGGTCGAGGCATTGGAGCAAATTGATCTACAGAAGGTGGAAATATGTGAACTAAAACAGAAGCTTGAAATAACAAGAAAGGAGTTAGGGGAAACTGATGAACAAAGAAGGATGCTTCTTGCTGTTGCCCAGGAGACGCAGAATGCCTTATCATTGGTTGAAGCAAGAGAAAGGGAGCACAGTAAGCAAATGGAATCTATCATTGTTTTTATGAATGGATTATCAAAAGTGATGGCTGAATTTGAGGGCCGAGTAGAAAAGGATATCAAACGGAACAGTTTCAGGTACATCCTCAGTTATAGATATCTTTTATTCTTTGCGATTCATGAATATGCATTGAGCCTTTGGTAACTGTCATTGACATAACTGATTCTATTTTCTGCATGGTTCTTGAGACTAGGGAGGCAAGGCTAAGTCTTGTAGGATGTCTGCATGTCTCAAATGGATGCACATATATGATTAATTAAATGGTTGATCCTGATCATGCTGATATGGGTGAAAAAATTGTTTCCATGACAGGGATGTTATGTCTGAATCCAACCTGAGTTACCCATAATTTGTAGTTCACTTTTCTCTTTTCTTTCTTTTTCTTTTTTTTTCATGTCAGTGTCTACTGCTTCTGAATTGTTCAAGTAAAAGTTGTAAAAACTGATGCACATTTGTTTATTTATTATTATTTATTTCTACCTTAGTTAAGTGCAAAGCATACCAATGTAGTTAGTCATTGCTGGATCTATTTTGTTTGAGTTGAATTTCATGGTCACTATTTGGAATTTCTGTTTCTTGCACTAAAAAAACTCTTATTTATAAAATATTTATCAGAAAAAGAAATCATCATAACCATCTTACTTACATACCAAATTTGTAAAGTTTGATTTTCAATATATCAACTGCATGGAAAACTAATTCATTAAAGAAAATAGGATAATGTCAAGGTAGTTCACAAGTTGTCTTCTGTCAATTTGAGCTTAAAGTATGGTTCATGAAGAAAACATGCCTTTGAAGTGAGATCCTTGTTAGTAATTTCATTTTTTGGGGCCTTGGCCTTTGTTATCTCCTTGCTGTCTCTCTCTCTCCATCCTGTGAATCAGTTATCCGTCTCTTCATTTTACATGTGGCCATCGTCGATACTGAAATTAGAGCAGTGGGCATACTAAACGTAGGAGATTACTAGATTAGACATATTACCTTAAAAAATCATTCAGCATATTATGACCAAATCCATGCTTGTAATTAAACCAAGCAATACATCTTTTTTTTTTTTTCTCTTTGTTTGTCTACCTTTGTGTACTTATCTTCCTTTTTCTTAACCTTAGAATTAAATTAACCAATACCGTAATTTTTGCTCTGCTTTGTGTCCATCTTTTTGAAATTACCTCCTTTCCATGACCTCGTGAAAGTTGTTAAAACATCAAGGACAAAAAGCATTCAATTGATCTAATCATTAGTCCCATTAAGACATCAAGGACAAAATGGGAAATTAACCACATTCAAACCTCTTGATCTCTTTTCTTTCAATAAGGGGAGAAATATGCATCTCTTGTCTTTCTACCCTTGTAAAGAGGGAGTTACCAACCCACATTTTCCTCTCTACTTGTTGAAATTTGGCATTCAAAGTTAGGGTTTTTTAATTTAGGAAAGTATTTTAGGAATAAAGAAGGAGAGATCATTTAGGATGATTCAGTTTCCTAATTTTAGGAGAGAATCAAGCTAGATTGATTTTTTCTTATTCAATCAGTTGTGTATATATATGTGTATGGTGTGTACCTAAAGTATCAATAAAGGAATTCAGAAATTCTTCATGGTATCAGAGCCAGTTTTCTGAAACCCTAATCCCTTCTGGCCACCTCGTATTCAGGCCATCATTCATTCCGGCCAAATCTCTCTGGCCATCTCTCAATCCGACCATCTCTCATTCCGGTCATCAGTCCCTGTTCTCAGAGCCAAGGGAGAAAACGCTTTCCGATCGGTAATCGTCGTCAGAAAAACATTCACCGCCGGCGAACTTTTCCGGCGAACTTTCCCGGCGACGGTTTTTTTCACACCGCAAGGAGCGTCTGGAGGAGATCTACAACTTTTCCAAAAACACCGGAGCCAGAAAACCATCCACGCGCCGCCCACGCGCGTTTTTCCGGCCGGCGACTGCATCTCACGCGCCGGCGCGTGAGGGCGCGTGAGCCACTTTCCGGCGACGCGCTTCCTACTCCAAGCTCGCCTGACGCCGACCAGCCACCCTACGTACCTGTTTCTGCCATCCAAGCCCTGCACGTGCCTCTTTTGGGGTCTTTTTGCCTCCGCGAGCCCTCCGATCAGCTTTTCCGACGTCCTCCGGCTATTTTTCCTCAACTCCAATCCCTGCACGTGCCTTGGGAAGTGTTCTTCTACCTTTCCGGTCCATGACGAAATACGGAATGGCATCATCACAAGTATCCAGCGTCACGTCACCAGAATTAGGAGGCAGATCTGAAATTCCAAACCTTGGTGGTAGTGATTCCTCTCCTATTCTCATCACAGGACACAAATTAAATGGCCATAACTACTTACAGTGGTCACAATCTGTGTTGCTGTTCATTTGCGGTAAAGGAAAGGATGAGTACCTCACTGGAGAAGCAGTCATGCCAGAAACTACAGAACCGGGTTTCAGGAAGTGGAAGATTGAAAACAGCATGATCATGTCATGGCTTATCAATTCCATGAATAATGACATAGGTGAAAATTTCTTGCTGTTTAGGACTGCAAAGGACATATGGGATGCAGCCAAAGAAACTTACTCAAGTTCTGAAAATATTTCAGAACTTTTTCAGGTTGAATCAGCCCTACATGACTTCCGCCAAGGAGAGCAGACAGTTACTCAGTATTACAACACACTCACAAGGTATTGGCAGCACCTTGACTTATTCGAGACTCACTCATGGAAATGTCCTGATGATGCAGCAACATACAGGAAAATTGTGGAACAAAAGAGACTGTTCAAGTTTTTCCTAGGACTAAACAGGGAATTGGATGATGTTAGAGGCCGAATCATGGGCATTAAACCCCTGCCAAGTCTCAGGGAGGCTTTTTCAGAGGTTAGGCGTGAAGAAAGTAGAAAGAAAGTGATGATGGGATCCAAAGAGCAACCTGCCCCAACATTGGATGCCTCTGCCCTTGCGACTCGGTCATTTAATAGTAGTGGTGGAGATCGTCAGAAACGGGATAGGCCTTGGTGTGATTATTGTAAGAAACCAGGCCATTATAAGGAGACTTGCTGGAAGCTTCATGGCAAACCAGCTGATTGGAAACCAAAGTCACGGTCTGACAGAGATGGCAGAGCACACGTGGCTGCCAACTCTGAGAGCACCTCTGTTCCCGAGCCGAGTCCATTCAACAAAGAGCAGATGGAGATGCTACAGAAACTATTAAGCCAGGTTGGCAGTGGCAGTACTACCGGTGTAGCCTTCACTGCTAATCGAGGAGGAATGAAGTCGTGGATAGTGGACACAGGTGCTTCTGATCACATGACAGGAGATGCTACCATTCTTCAAAATTACAAGCCAAGTAATGGTCATTCATCCGTCCATATTGCTGATGGTTCAAAGTCAAAAATTGCCGGGACAGGTTCTATAAAACTTACTAAAGACTTGTATCTTGACTCTGTTCTCCATGTTCCAAACTTGGATTGTAATCTTTTGTCCATTAGCAAATTGGCCCGTGATCTCCAATGTGTTACTAAATTTTATCCAAACTTGTGTGTTTTTCAGGACTTGAAATCGGGGAAGATGATTGGCAGTGCTGAACTGTGTTCCGGGCTCTACCTCCTCTCATGTGGTCAATTCTCAAACCAAGTTTCTCAAGCAAGTTGCGTACAGTCTCAGAGTATGTTAGAGTCTTTCAATTCTGTGTCAAATTCTAAGGTCAATAAAGATAGTGAGATTATAATGTTACACTATCGCCTTGGTCATCCTAGCTTTGTTTACCTTGCAAAATTGTTTCCCAAATTATTTATCAATAAAAATCCAGCATCTTATCACTGTGAAATTTGTCAGTTTGCAAAGCATACTCGAACAGTCTATCCTCAAATCCCATACAAACCTTCGACTGTTTTCTCTCTAGTACATAGTGATGTGTGGGGTCCCTCCCGGATAAAAAATATTTCTGGCACTCGATGGTTTGTGACATTCGTTGATGATCATACACGGGTAACATGGGTTTTCCTTATGAAAGAAAAGTCAGAGGTCGGGCACATTTTTCAAACCTTCCATCTTATGGTTCAAAATCAATTCAATTCCAAAATTCAAGTCCTCAAGTCAGATAATGCAAAGGAATACTTTACTAGTAGTCTCAGTACTTATCTTCAAAATCACGACATTATCCACATAAGTTCTTGCGTTGACACCCCACAACAAAATGGGGTGGCTGAACGCAAGAATAGACATCTCTTGGAGGTTGCCCGGTGCCTTATGTTTTCCTCTAATGTTCCAAACTATTTCTGGGGGGAAGCTATTCTCACAGCTACTTATTTGATTAACCGTATGCCATCCAGAGTGCTTACCTTTCAATCCCCACGTCAACTTTTCTTAAAACAATTTCCTCACACCCGTGTAGCCTCTTCTGATTTACCACTCAAAGTATTTGGTTGCACGGCATTCATTCATGTGTATCCTCAAAATCGTAGCAAATTTGCTCCTCGAGCGAATAAGTGCATTTTCCTAGGGTATTCTCCAACCCAAAAAGGGTACAAATGCTATTCTCCAACCAACAAAAGATTTTACACCACCATGGACGTCTCTTTCTTTGAACATTTAATCTTCTATCCCAAATCTCATGTTCAGGGGGAGAGCATGAATGAACATCAAGTTTGGGAGTCTCTTCTTGAGGGTGTACCTTCTTTTCACTCAGAGTTTCAATTCGCGCCCACTGAGTTGTCCACACCCATACCGTCATCAGTCCAGCCATCTCCTATGACCATCCAGTCTCCCATGCCTATTCAACCTATAGCCCCACAACTTGCTAATGAGAACTTACAAGTTTACATCAGGAGGAGGAAAAGACAGGAATTAGAGCACGGATCACAGTCAACATGTGGCCAATATATTGACTCCAATTCAAGTCTTCCTGAAGAGAACATAGGTGAGGATAGGGCTGGAGAGGTGTTAATTCCCAGCATTGATGATTCTACTCTGCCGATTGCATTGAGGAAGGGTGTTAGGAGATGTACAGATCACCCAATTGGGAATCATGTTACATATGAAGGGCTATCACCATCTTACAGAGCATTTGCTACTTCTCTTGATGATACTCAGGTTCCCAACACAATACAAGAGGCATTAAAAATTTCAGAATGGAAGAAGGCAGTACAAGATGAGATTGATGCACTTGAGAAGAATGGGACGTGGACTATCACAGATTTGCCGGTTGGGAAGAGGCCCGTGGGGTGCAAGTGGATTTTCACCATAAATACAAAGCAGATGGATCAGTCGAGAGATTCAAGGCTCGTTTGGTAGCTAGAGGGTTTACGCAATCCTATGGGATAGACTATCAGGAGACTTTTGCTCCTGTTGCAAAACTGAACACTATCAGGATTCTTCTCTCATTGGCTGTCAATCAAGATTGGTGCTTGCAACAACTGGACATAAAAAATGCGTTTCTAAATGGTGACCTAGAAGAGGAAGTCTACATGGAAATACCACCTGGTTTCGAAGGAAGTATGGCAAAGAATCAGGTTTGCAAACTCCAAAAATCCTTGTACGGCCTTAGACAATCTCCCCGAGCCTGGTTTGATAGATTCACAAAAGCAGTCCTGAAGCTGGGCTACAAACAAGGTCAGGCTGATCATACTCTATTTGTCAAGAAGTCTCATGCCGGGAAAATGGCCATATTGATAGTCTATGTTGATGATATTATTCTATCTGGGAATGATATGGAGGAATTACAGAATTTGAAGAAGTATTTGTCAGAGGAGTTTGAAGTTAAAGACCTTGGAAATTTGAAATATTTCCTTGGTATGGAAGTGGCTAGATCAAGAAAGGGAATTGTAGTCTCTCAAAGAAATACATACTCGATCTTCTTAAGGAGACCGGTATGCTTGGATGCAAACCAATTGATACTCCTATGGATAGTCAGAAGAAACTTGGTATCGAGAAAGAAAGTACACCGGTAGATAGGGGGAGATATCAGCGGCTCGTCGGGCGCTTGATTTATCTCTCACACACTCGGCTAGATATTGGCTTTGCAGTGAGTGCTGTAAGTCAATTCATGCACAGCCCCACTGAGGAACACATGGAAGCAGTCTACAGGATTCTTAGATATTTAAAAATGACACCAGGGAAAGGTCTATTCTTCAGAAAGACAGAGAACCGTGACACTGAAGTATACTCAGATGCGGATTGGGCAGGAAACATCATTGACAGGCGGTCCACTTCTGGATATTGTTCTTTTGTTTGGGGAAATCTTGTTACCTGGAGGAGTAAGAAGCAATCCGTTGTAGCCAGAAGTAGTGCAGAAGCTGAGTACAGAGCTCTTGCACAGGGAATCTGTGAAGGGATTTGGATAAAAAGGGTTCTTAGTGAACTGGGGCAAACGAGTTCATCTCCAATTCTGATGATGTGTGATAATCAGGCAGCTATAAGCATAGCAAAGAACCCCGTGCATCATGACAGGACCAAGCACGTTGAGATTGACAGACACTTCATCACAGAGAAGGTGACTAGTGAGACGGTTAGATTGAACTATGTTCCTACCAAGCACCAAACCGCAGACATCCTCACCAAAGCTTTACCTAGGCCTAACTTTGAAGACTTAACTTGCAAGCTGGGATTATATGATATATATTCTCCAGCTTGAGGGGGAGTGTTGAAATTTGGCATTCAAAGTTAGGGTTTTTTAATTTAGGAAAGTATTTTAGGAATAAAGAAGGAGAGATCATTTAGGATGATTCAGTTTCCTAATTTTAGGAGAGAATCAAGCTAGATTGATTTTTTCTTATTCAATCAGTTGTGTATATATATGTGTATGGTGTGTACCTAAAGTATCAATAAAGGAATTCAGAAATTCTTCACTACTCTTTGAGGGTGCACCTGGATCCTGTCATTTAAAGAAAAAAAGATCCTATAAAAATGTATGCTACTGGTGGTCCATGGCTACTTTAAAAAATGAATGGATTTTACCTTTTTTGTTTCATAGTAATGGTATGAATCATGTCTCGTGGTATCTTTGATGCGGTTTGGCCTAAAGATGTTTTTATTTTTTATTTTTTGTGACATTTTGAGTTAAGTTTATTGATTTGAAAAGTATAATATATGCTGTTTGTTTTCAGATTGGAACATGCAAATTCTCAATTGACTCCCCTTATCCAGAAAGCTAATATACTTAGAAGAACAAGTCTGCGATACAAGCAGAGGCTTGAGAGGAGATATTCTGACCTACAAAAGGCTGAAACTGAAGTATGTTTGTTGAAACCATCCTTCGAACTACTTTTTGACCTGTGTGGTTTCTGGAAATTTAAAACCTGATTTACATTAAAATGATATTATGGTTATCTCTTGCATGTATTTATACTATGAAATGCTTGTATTGAAAATTGAACAGCATTGCATGTACAGGTTAGGAATGATAAACTAGTTGTAATTATATTGCACAATAGAAGTTGAATTGACATTGTTACAGATGCTAGCATATGTTTTTTTTTTTTCTTTTCTATCAGAAACAATAGATGTGTTAATTAGGAATAAGAAGTTTATGAGAAGGATGAGGAATCCTTCCCACAGATACAAAAACTGATCAAAATATAATTGAACTCCTCCACTATACAAAATAGGTTAGACCTCACATGTTTTCTTCAGTTTCCCAGAGGAACCCTGCTATGCCATTTCTTTTCCATGGTTTTTGAAGAAAATGTTTTGGGCTCAACTCTGTATCTTATAGGCATGTACAATCACTGAATCAAATGCTGGGTACCTTTGTTGTGACAAAAGGTTGCAAGAAAACCTTAGATAATTAATGTCAGAACATAAAATGATTGGAATTTTACCTCATATAATTCTGTAGTTTGGAATCTGGACTCATTTTTTTTTATCGCAAGGAGCAAAACATTAAAAGATGGGCTGGTAACTTATAATTAAAAGCTTAGTGATTGATTGGCATTGTTGCTTGTATTCAAGGAAAAAAGTGAATTAGAGAACAGGTAAGGCATTTCTATTTCCGATACTGTTCTAGAAATAGGAAATGTATTTGGTACTCTGAAGATCGGAAACAAAAATTCTTTGTATTTCTGTCATTTTCTTTGTTACATTGAGGCTCCTGCCTGTCTTGCTCCCCGTGTTTGTGTGTGGTGTATGTGTTCACGACTTCACGTTGTATGCCAACAATGCATCACTGAGCTAAGAAAAACTTGTGTGAAGCTCTTTTTCTCTCTTTTTTCCCCCCCAAATATGTTCTTGATCGTTCTCACCTTTTTCCAACATGCAAAGCTCACTAGCTTTCTACTTTTTGTATCAGTACCCTTCTGAAAAAATTTTCTTTGCTAATTTTTTTCCCATTCTTCTTCCAACTCTCAGATTACCAATATTTTGTTGCTAATTTTTTATTGTATTTGTTTGAAGAATATGCCCTTGTTAAACTTATGGCCTACTTTTTAATTTTTTTTAATTTTATTCTTATTTTTTCTCTCTTGATCAGTTTGATATGTTTTGAGCGTATGTTTTATTGTGGATGATTTGGGAGTAGCTACACAGAATATATATTTCTTAATTAAATGTAAAAAAGAAATATCTTTTAGTATAATAAATGATACACGTTCGCTGTTCATTATTTGTTTCTAAAAAATTTAATTTTGGATTTCAAAGCTTGAAAAAGAATAAAAGGCATTCATCTGGGTACGCATTGGGTACTGAATCCTTTTTAACTGATAATGCATTGATACTTTGTATCAGTTGTTAAAAAATGACACAGAAGACATCAGTGATTGCCTATTGCATCCCATGTTTAATTTATGTATCCTAAATTGGGCTTTGTTGTATATATTTTGTTTATCGTTTTCTTACTGGATTTTCTCCTTGGAGTTCAGGTTGATCTTTTGGGTGATGAGGTGGATGCTCTTCTAAGCCTTCTTGAAAAAATATACATTGCACTTGATCATTATTCACCGATATTGCAACATTATCCTGGTGTAAGATACTCTTTCTTAACATTAGCTATGGTTCATATTTTTCCTCAGTAAAATTGTAATTTGAATGTGCATTCTTGCATTACTTTGTGCTTGTCTTTGTTTGTCCATTTGAATCTCTTCTTTCATCATACTGGAAATAGTCATCCTAGGAAGATAAAAGCAACTGTTTCTTTTCAAAAACACCAACAAAGAGAGCGGAGCTTTCCTTAAATTCCAAGTTCTATTTATGTTACAGGAGTAGTTTTATGGTCAATTGATTATGTCCGATTCAACCGTTTGTAGCCTACAAGATTTTTATTTGAAGTGATACCATCAAAATTGTGATCCCCTTCCATGTTTTATTTTTGTCATGTACTGCAATTTTATCTGTAAATAACTCTCTCTTGGAAATAAGAAAAAAGAACAGCAGAAATCATCATATTTCACATAAAGCCAGGCAACAAAATTATTGTTTCACCCTCCAATGCCCTGGTGGAGATTAATTTAGATTGTTCTATTAGGTTAATTGGGTGGAGCTTTTGTCTTTGCAGGCCCTAAATGATGAAAAATATATAATTCAAAGTTTTCTGACAGATTTGGAATAGAGCCTTTCAACTGTTCCTCTCTGCTATCATGTTTTTCTCCTTTCTTGCATACTTTGAGGAAGTATCATTGAGACACTTGTATTTTGAGTTCTCTTGTTGCCTTTTGTTTATCCCCTTTTTCTTTGTTAATTCTGGTTCTAGGGTTAGGATTGAATTTTTAGTTTCTCATGAATGGTGGCTAAGCGTTTGAGGATGTTAAGGTTTTATCTTTCTAGTAAGAATTTTTGTTTTGATTTGGTGATGACAATTTCTCAGAAGATTTTGTTATTTTGAGCTTGAATTTTGTGGCTGATTGATTATCTTTACATGATTTTTTTTTTTAAATTCCTTTTCAAGGGTTGCAAAATCTGACTTTTACTTATATGGTCAGAACATAAGTTTTGAAGCTTTATTCTGTGTTCTCAGAAGTTGGTTTAGCTTGTTAGTTTTTGGAATAGACAGTAAAACTGCATTCTGTCATTGATCATAGTATTCAGAAATCTATTTTATTCTTTATGAGAATGTGCTGTAGTCCTCTACTGATGAAACAGGAGAAGGAAAAATATTTTATTTCATGGATGAAATCATTTTAATCTTGAACCATAGTTAAAATGAATGTTGAGTCATGACTGATAATCAGTTACTAAGGGAACATTATTGGCTTTTAATTATCACTAGGCTTCAATTTTATATTCTTTGACTGATCACCAAAGGTACGGCAAATGATTTGTGGACCCCCCCACCTAGGATGTTTTGTGTATACTGCCTGTATACTTAGGACCTGCCACCTCTCTTTGTGACGTTTCTAATACATGCTCTTGTTGTCTATAATATTAAAAAAAACAAAAAAACAAAAAAACAAAATAAAAAAAGACTTGTGGACCTTCTAACTGCAAAGGGCAAAAAATATGTAATGCTCTGAAAATTGTTCAGAGAAGACTTTGAATTATAGACTAGAGAACATCGGACTTTTGATTTGTTGGCCTGCCACATGGCTTGTAGATTCTCACTTCTAATTGGCACCAATTTCATCTGGTTGTACCTTCATATATTGAGGTTTGAATTGCAGTATTACTTACCATTACAAGAAGGATAACACACACAACATTTTATTTTATTTAATTTTTATATATAATGTTTCTCCTCCTTTTATCATTAATATGCTGTATATAAGAAAAAAGGAGCATTCAACGTTCCGGGATGCTTTTATGTTCCAGCATCTTCTCCATGACGAAAAAATGTTCAGAATACCCAAAATTCTTTGGAACAAAAGTATGGTTTAACAAATTAATTAAGAATCTCAAAAGATGTTCTTTGTAAATAGTATTTTTTGATAAGTAAATTTTTTGGTATACAGAATTGAACCTGGAACCTACCTGCCCTTCACCCCAGCTTCATGCCACCCAAGGTAGGTCACAGGGCTAGGATGTTCTTCATAATTCATAATCATCCAACAAGTAAGAAAATAAAATCAGAATTCTTGATCTTCTGTAAATCTCTCACTGCTAATTTATTTCAGTTAGCAATCCCACAAGCGTGTGGAGACTGTTTCCTCATTGTATTAGGCTTCCCATCCATATGAATTTAATGCGATTATTTTTAGGATAAAGTAATGTCAAGCAACACACTGCTGTGCTGTGTGCAGCACCTTGTGCCAGCCCTAGTGCTGCCCCTCCAGCAACACTTAGCCTACTGATGATGCTGTTGTAGCCTCCATTTCAATCTTGTCTTGACCCCTGAGGCCCTCATGGGTGCAAGGTGTTTGCCCATGGGGCCCTTAGTGCAGTGTCGTCCAAGTTAAGGGGCTAACAAACCACCCCCAACTGATGAAGTCGACGCCCTCGTTGACTTAGACTTCAGGTATCTCTGGACTGCCTCCTCAAATTGCCAGAGTGACATCACTTTCCCAACTTACCTCTGATTCAGGAAGAAATTAACAATTGCTTTATTAATATTAAATCAAAAAGTTATAATTAATTTTAAAATATTTATAATTAATTGAATTTAGCATTAAGTGATCAAATAAAAAAAATTAATTCTTAATATTATCAAAATCCAATCCTAGTGTATGCTTTTATGATTATTCAAATCATGATAAATGTGACAAAAGTTTATTTTATTGATTTTTTTTTAGTTTATCTGATCACATTTATTTTTCTGATAATTTTCATAAGATTTTTAGATTTTTGAACTTTTATACTAGCATGTTGTGTTATCGCCTGATACCAAGAAGGATGTACCTTAGGACCTTCCGAGTCAGTAACCAATACTGCAACTTTAAACTATGATGGTTGGAGAACTCCTTGCCCTTCTACATAAGCAACATGAATGAAACAGAATGCTACTCATTTTCATTAACTAGTGAATGATAAGAAATTTTCCCTAGATTCTTTTCACATGAAAAAGACATGCCATGGATCTGTCACCAGGGACTTAGACATCAATTCTTGGAAAGGAGATGAATTCCTGAGTGAAAGGGGCTTGAAGGAAGGTTTGACTGTAAAGACCCCTTAAGTATTCCTGACGGCACCTGGTAAATCTATATTTTTTGTATAGATTTTAAAATTTTGATACCTCAAATTTTAAAATTTCTAAAAATAATTTTTAAAAACATAAGGTAAATCTATACTTTTTATACAAGGTGTTTTACTTTTATGTAGAAGTTTCTGATTTTAAAAACACAAAACAGGAATTGTATCCAAATAGACACTAAGTTACGAAAAAATCTCTTAAAGAAAGTTTAAATGGTTCTCAATCCAATTCATGAACATGTCCATATGAACACAGATTGAAAAAATAGACTTTCTGCCTTAATGTAGGTTTGTGTGGTACCTTGTCATTCCATTTTAAGATTCTCTTGTATTCCATTTGCAATATATATATATATATTATATATATAGATGTACGCGTGTGTGTGTTTTGTCAATATGTTGAGCCATTTCTCTTGCTTGTTGCAGGTAATTGAGATCCTAAAGCTGGTTAGAAGAGAATTAAGTGCAGAATCTACCAAGCCAGCCTAATATGCTTTTTGACAAGGTAATACTTACCCTTCTTTACCTAGAAAATTATGATGTACTAAGTTTTCTGTAAGGGAATTATGCTGTTTTTGTAAGATGTCTAACCAGACTGGGAAAGACTTCGGGCCTAGTACAGAACTTACATATCTATATATCCTCTTACAAGAAGACATCTTAAAATTCAGCCATGTAGGGTATTACCTAATGTTCCCATCCCATAATAACATGTCTAGCACTCTTTATTTTTCAAGGTAAAATGATGACAGACAATTCTTATATTGCTGCTTGGTAAAATACTGGTGGGCAGGGCTTATGGTTTTCAGTATTATCAAGGGGAAGGTGAAATTATGTTTATAGATGGGCTTAGGAGTAGATTGGCTATGGTGTATGGTATTTTATGGGCTGATATTGAAATGAAATCCTTATTGGAATTTTTGAACAGGAAAGGGAACCTCAGATTTTACTGCTAGGTGTGAGGGTAAAAGTGGGGTTAGGGTTTATTATGAAGGGGATACGGTTTTGGAAATAACATTAGTATCAAGGGAGGATTGGTTGTGTTCATAGCGGTGCACATTAACGTAGATTTTCACCATCTAAGCACATGGAAAGTATACAACAGATGCTGAAAGGCACATAGCATTGCTAAAAACTTAGAGGAGTTGCTGATGACACAATATTCTTCTCAAGAGCTAGAGAGAAGGACCTGTACAACCTCAAGGTAATCTTGTTGGTTTTTGGATGCATTCATGGGTTCAAGTTGAATTTCAATAAGAGTACCCTATTGGGTATCAATATTAATTAGACTCTAAATATCTTTGAACCAACTAACATGGTCAACAAAGTCATGAGTGAAGTTTCAAGGCAAGGGAGGAGATAGAAACACAAGATACTTCCATAGGATGGCTAATGCTCATAAAAGGAGAAATTGGTTGAGGAAGATTAAAATTAACAGAATGTGGTGTTTAGAGGAGAATGAGATTCAAGAGGGGGTGGTGAGGGCTTTCTAGAATCTGTTGACAGAGTCGGGTGATTGGAGTCCTAGCCTGGAGGGATTGGACTTTGATTGAATCGGGGATGAAGATGTAGCCAGGTTGGAGGAACCTTCAGGGAAGAGGAGATCTCCTCGGCCCTGCTTGAGCTGAATGGAGATAAGGCTTCGGGCTTGGACGGTTTCACCATTGCTTTTTGGCAGTTTAGTTAGGAATTCGTGAAGGAGGAAGTTATGGGCTTCTTTAGAGAATTCCATGAGGGGGGAAATTTCGTTAGGAGCTTGAATACCACTTTCTTGGTTTTAATACCAAAAAAAGGAGGCGCAGACGACCTTAGAGATTTCAGACCTATCAGCTTGGTGGGAGGTTTTTACAAGCTGTTGGCTAAAGTCTTAGTTAACAGGTTGAAAAAAGGTGTTAAGTAAGGTGGTGTCTACAGCCCAAAACGCTTTTGTTGAAGGAAGGCAAATACTTGATGTTGTGCTGATAGCTAATGAAGCTATAGATTCTTTGATAAAAAGAAATGAGAGCGGGTTTTTATGCAAGCTGGATATAGAAAAGGCATATGACCACTTAAGTTGGAATTTTCTATTGATTGTGATGCGAAAAATGGGTTTTGGGGATAAGTGGGCAGCCTGGATAAGATGGTGCATATCCACAACGAGCTTTTCGGTTCTGGTTAATGGTACTCCGTCGGGCTTTTTCCATAGCAGTAGAGGTTTGAGGGAGGGAGATCCTCTATCTCCATATCTCTTTGTGATTGGGATGGAGGCCCTTAGCACCCTCATTAATAAAGCTGTAAGTGGGGGTTTCCTATCAGGTTGCAGGATTAGGGGAAGGGTAGGAGACGGGATTCAAATAACCCATTTGCTATTCGCTAATGACACTCTCATATTTTGTGAAGCTACCACAGAGCAGATGTCATCTTTGTGTTGGATTTTAATGTGGTTTAAAGCCATTTCAGGCCTGAAAATAAATTTGGACAAGAGCAAAAATTTTCCGGTGGGAAGGGCTGATAATGTGGAGGAATTGGCTCTAGAATTAGGCTATAAGGTGGGGGCGCTGCCCTCCTATTATTTGGGGCTTCCTTTAGGGACTGCTTATAACTTGGTGGCAGTTTGGGATGGGATGGAGGAGAGGTTCTGGAGGAGGTTGGCCATGTGGAAGAGACATTTTATTTCTAAAGAGGGAGGATTACCCTCATTCGGAGCACGTTGTCAACCATATCCATATACTATATGTCTATGCTATGGTTGCCACGAGTAGTAAGATTGAGGTTAGAGAAAATTCAAAGGGATTTTCTTTGGGGTGGAGGGGGGTTGGAGAAGAAGCCTCATCTTGTGAAGTGGTCGATTGTTTGTTCGGATAAAAAAAAGGGTGGTTTGGGTGTTAGATGCCTTTCTAAACTCAATAGAGCCCTCTTGGGTAAATGGAGTTGGTGCTTTGTGGAAGAAAGGGGGACCCTTTGGAAACAAGTTATTAGTAGGAAGTATGGGGTAGAAGAAGGGGGGTGGTGTACCTAGGAAGTAAGGGAGGGGTATGGTGTGGGGCTTTGGAAGGAAATTAGAAAGGAATAGCCTCTTATGAAAAACTTTTTTGTTTTTTCTACAGGGGATGGTAGAAGAGTGAGATTTTGGGAGGATAGGTGGTGCAGAGACAAGGCTCTAAGTCTTTCTTTCCCTTCTTTGTATGCTTTGGTGACTTCTAAAGAGGCATGGGTGGCGGAGGTTTGGGATGCTACAGGGGAGGATGGGGGATGGAACCCACGCTTTTCTAGGCCGTTTAACGATTGGGAAATGGAGATGGTGGAGAGATTCATTTTCTTATTGCAAGGGAAGAGGGTGGTTATCAATTTGGAGGATCAGATGCAGTGGAAGGAGGCTAAGGATGGTAATTTTTCTGTGAAATCCTTTTATAGAGCTTTGGAGGGCAGCAGCACAGTCCCGTTCCCGAAAAGTATCATTTGGAGCACTTGTGTTCCTACTAAGGTCGTTTTTTTTGCTTGGGAAGCCACTTGGGGTAAAGCTCTAACGTTGGACCAGCTAAAAAAGAGGGGCTGGTCTCTTCCGAATGGATGTTACCTTTGTGGTGTTGCTGAAGAGACTGTTGATCATCTTCAAATTCATTGCACCAAGGCAAGGGTTTTATGGGAGTTGTTATTTAACCTTTTTGGTGTGATGTGGGTTCTTCCATCGTCAGTGAAGGAGATCCTTCTTGGGTGGTATGGTGTGTTTGTGGGCAAGAAGCGGGTTAAAGTTTGGAGAGCAGCCCCTTTGTGCCTCTTTTGGATGGTTTGGAAGGAAAGAAATAGGTTGCTTTTGAAAATGAGGATTTTTCGACCCAAAGGTTGGAATATTCTTTTATTTGTAATTTGTGGTCTTGGTCTAAGTTGTGTATAGCTGAAGGGCCTAATTCTTTAATTAACTTTTTTGAGTGGTTGGGCTATAAATGAGGGTGGGTGAGTTTTTTGTATCCCTCTTTTTTTTCGTTTTTGCCTAGAGGAGCCTGTCTTATACTTCCTGTATGCTTTGGGTTAGCCATTGGGCGTTCTTATTAATATACTCATTCTCTGCCTTTGCCTATATAAAAAAAACTTATAGAGGAGACTCACCTAAAAGAGATTATTAGAATCTCCACCATAAATTGGTGCAAAAGTCTGAAGATAATCATGTTCATTGAGATTGTTTGTCTTTATACTCTTGCTTGTATTGGAGCATGATTACCAAATTCCTCAAACTGAGAAATAGGAACTTTCAAAAGAAGAAATTTGTAAAAGCTGAAACTTCGTAGTCTCTATGTAAGACTAATTTAGGAAACCAGAATCAAATAAGAAACCTCTATAAGCAATACTTGGGAAAGCAGAGACTTTCCATTTGGCCTCATTTCCAAATCGAATTCGTCTTTATTCTTTCTTTTTGTTCAGTTATTTATTTTAAATGATAGATAAGAAAGATTTTGTTAAAATAAATACTCCAAAACGGGGATTAAAAGTTTCAACGAACAGAGAAAAAGGAAGATACCGCAAAAATTGATCCCTGTTTCTAACCCCACTTGCTGTAACAAATTAACAATGAAATCCGAGAAATGAATCATACTTTTTTTTTCATGAATTCCAAGGTTGACATGCTTAAGGATTACTAAACAATACAAGTAAGAAAGATTTCTTCTCACTGAAAGAATCCTCCTATTGCATTCCTTCCATACACAACAAGAAACCTAGAGGACAAACATCTGCACTTTTGACCTCCCACCTTGAAAACTTGCCTACTGTTCAGCACTTCAGGAGCACCCTCTTTACCACATAAAGGTCCAAAAAATTGACCCAAATCTTAGGCCACCAAAGGGTGTAGAAGATGGTTAGCAGTTTCCTCATATGGCTTTGACATGCAGCACCAAATTGGGAGGATTCTTCTCCTCATTACATAAATGTGGTTTGCTACTCAAACTGTCAGCCTTTTAGTAGAACCCACCTATGTGGGGAGCTGAGGTACTCTAGATAATGGACACTTCTTGAAAATCCAATGAGATTCCTCATTATTGAAGGATTTCATTGAGAATGCACCATTTTTGGTCAGCTTCAAACAATTTTCATCTCTCATCCGTGCCTCAAGAGTCATTGAACCAAAAAGGTGCCAGTCATCTCCAATTTCTAATCATTGAACTAATCGAAAACCTCAGAATTCAATATCCCCCTGCCTCTAATAAAGCCCTGTCCTCTGTCACTGTGACATCTGTAAGGCCACTATCCTGAAAGATTATGGAACCTTGCCATCGGTGTCACATCCTCACAGTAGACATCATTTGTTTTTTTGATCAGAAATGAAGAAAAGTATATTAATAGAGGAAAAGATACAGGAGAAAGAAGAGATACAAGAGAAAGAGAAGAAACCAAGAGAAGGATGAGAGGACCTTCTCACAAAACAAAAACTGAACAAAAGAGAAAACACCCAACTAAAGAAAACTAAAAACATAGAAAAAACCCAACACTCTCAAACTTTTGAAGCGCAAATCGCAGTCCAGTTGAGTTGTAAAACACTTAAGAGGAACTCCTCTAAAAGCTGCAGTACAAGAGGCCCAAAGAGAGGAAAAGAACAGAATCAAGTCCCACAACATCTCTTCCGTTCTCCCCTTATCCTCAAAGATCCTATTGTTTCTCTCTTGCCATACCATCCATAACAAAGTAAGGCAAGCAATTTGCCAAAGTGTCTTGCCTCTTAATGAGTTCCCCAAGCCTTTAAAAGCAATAACCAACATGTCCTCAATACTCCTTGGAGGAACCCAAGCCAACCCTGCTAGATTGAACAACTTGTGCCAAAGTCCAATGGTAACAGGGCAATGAAGAAAAAGGTGGTTTATCGATTCTCCATTTCTTTTGCAAAGAATGCACCATTGAGGACAGAGGGATTTGTAGGGTCTTCTCAACTCACAGTAGACATCATGGCTCATGTCAAAACCTTTCCTCTTGATCATCTCCAGCTGGAAATGAAATATATTGCAAAAGTTTCTCCAATCCTCTTCTAGTAGTTTTTCGAACACCTCCCTATATGGTCCCCTGACACCACCTTCCTTTCTACCCAGACTGCACTGACTACTCTCCTCCAAAGACAGTCTCTCTCAGCACCAAATCTGTGTAACCATTCCCTTAAAAATACTTTATTTATAGTACCCAAGCCCCTAATGTCCAACTCCTGTACCCCTGGGAGAGCATAGTATCTCTCATTATACAATATTTGTTTTCCTCCCATTCCACACTCCTCCCTGTAGAAAATCTTCTGCAGTTTTTTCATTTTTATCTTTGCTCTTTGACAATGAAAATAGAAAAGGAGTAAACTGGGTAAGCAGGACAGGTACTCCTAACAACAGTCAATCTCTCTCCTTAAGATATGTAATATCTCTTCCACATCACCAATCTTGTCTAATTTGCAAGTAGGTGATAGTATATACACATAAAAATAAAAGATACCTAGAAGAAAAAATCTATTTGAGGGTGCAGTCCTTTTTATTTTATCTTTGTATTATGCAAATAAGAGATGCCACATATTTACAAAAATTATCTAAAGAAAAGGGGGTGAATTCTAAGAGCACTATATTAGCATGGTATATGTTGTGGACATATTGCCTAAAAGTTTAAGCTTGTACAAGAACTCTGCTTCAGTACAGGTTATGGAGTTTGAGTTTGTCATTTATAAACCCATCCCTTTCTTTGTAATCCGTAATATGTGAGGCAACTCCACACATCTGAGGCAGTGTGCGAGGTGAGATGTTATACCTTAAAGCTTAAGCTTCTGGGTCAATTTGATAGCCCAACACAGAGGATGCATACAAGGTGCCCTAGGTCACTGAACCAACTGAACAAAATCATAAACCAGCTGGTTCAGTGAGGCCCAAAAGCCAAAACTACAAAATCAACAAAGGAGATATCTATATCCATTACAGGACCTTTAGATCACATTGTGCATATCATCTCGCAACTCAGTGCAAGATCTTGCTTAAAACTTGATCATGTAGCCTCCCACCATGGGGGCACTACTAGGACACACGAACCTCCGGGCAAATTGGTCCATACCTACTTTTATAGACTATCATTTTAATGCCTAAGAACATTCATGATTTAGAAAACAGAAAATATTTGAGTAGCTCTATGGAAATGTTTGCTTAAATATGATCCATCTTCTCATACTGTTACTCTTTGGATGGACAGATACAGGAGCACTTCTTTACTGGACAGACAGCATCACATCGTTCCAGCTGCTGCTTGCCCCAGTTTCCTCTGTAAATTAGCCAACCCTAATGAAGCAATACCTTACATGGGCCAAAACGTCTAAAGAAACGATTCTTTTTTTGCAGTGGTTGTGTCATAAAGGACATAGCCCTTTTTGCGATACCTATGTTTTGTTGATTCCAATAGAAGAAAATTTGATGAAGAGAATTAGGAGAGAAGTCGAACAGTTGGAGAAAGGTGGGCAGATAATTCAAGGAGTTTGGTGATCGTAGCGCATAATTATCACATTTTTTTGTCAGGGAAACAGTATGGCCCTACCCTACCCAGTGGACAGAGAATTAGAAGTTTTTATCTTTATATGATAATTCCCTATTTCACGTCTTTTTTTATAATATTCCTTTTTAAAGAAAGATTGAGTCCATAGTGTATATTTTCTTCTTCCAATGCAGTAAATGAAAGAAAATTAGTTGTCTTATATGTCAACTATCCCCTTTATGAATGTATGTATGTGGCCTTCTGTTGTAATTTTTAAAATTAGTACTGGTAATGTGTATGTTGTGAGAAATGGGTTTGAATTGAAAACAGTTGAAGCCCCTTTCTTGAACCTCCAGTTGCGAAGGACCTCAAGTTACTTATCACTTCCTCAACCAGGCTTGCTTACAGGATAAAAGGGGGTGCCAATGTGCTCCTTTAATTTCTGTTTGGTTGCTGAGAAAATGAAACAGAATGTTGTCAGGTTGTGGCTAGGAAATGAATTGTCTTTCAGTTTCCTAATCAGCCAGATCTTTCAAGAAAATAGAGATGACACACTGGTTTTGGCAAAGTGACAGCATATGGGGAACCTGTTTTGATAATGTAAAGATTTCAATTATCACAGGGGGAACCAAAGTTTTCTCTACTATGTTTCCTCACCTAGAAACCGAGAGGCAACAACTATTTCCTCTTTTAGTCTCTCCTTTTGTCTAATTTTCCTTTAAAATTTCTACTTTTCATCACAGTAATTATATTTGGTTTCTCTGAAATACATGTCTATGATTTTCTCTAATCCGTTTCCCATGTTTAGACTACTTGTTTCAATGGACAAATCCTTCCAGAACAGGCAACTAATGAGATGGCACTCACACATCTACTTCACAGAACAATGTTCATATGAACTTGCCTGCAGCTTAACAGAAGCATGACTCACATGCATCCCCATTCCAGAAGTGATGAAAGAGCAGCTCCAAAGCTGCATACGGGGGAGCTCATGCTTTGCATGGATGGGCCATGTCCGAGTCCGTCTTCTGCAGTGGGGGCAGTCAGTGCAAATGAAAGAGTGTCAAATCCTTTACTACCAAACAGCTAGGCATTAAACTTGTGGGAAAAATAAAATTGAAACCAGAATGTAGGCGTAGTGTTTCTGTTCTTGTTAACTTCTGATACAGGACATTGAAAAGGAAATGGTACAAGATGTGGTTTGGGGGAAGATTATTTAAATTGTTAGGGAGAAGTTTGACATACACTGGACGGGCAAATTATAATAATTATTCTTCTGGTGTCTTGTGACTCTTGTCATAGTTTCAACTATACAGTTAAACGCTTAGAAGACATCCTCTGTCAGCTATAGCAGTTCCCTTTGGATTCTTTTGTCAAAAAATTCCAGGCAAGCAAAGCTGCACCAACTGCAGGCTCCACCTGCGTAAAAATTTTACAATATGAAAACAGGTAAGTAAAAGAA